>NC_052508.1:64825923-65127592 GCF_014356525.2 Nilaparvata lugens | reverse complement strand
GCCCTAGTGTCGGCCATTTTGTCCCCCACCAAAGCCCCTCCCCCAACCAATAGGAAGCGAGGAGGCGTGTCCAAAATGGCGGATTTCCCCCCTCCACCCCCCAGCCCTAGTGTCGGCCATTTTGTCCCCCACCAAAGCCCCTCCCCCAACCAATAGGAAGCGAGGAGGCGTGTCCAAAATGGCGGATTTCCCCCCTCCACCCCCCAGCCCTAGTGTCGGCCATTTTGTCCCCCACCAAAGCCCCTCCCCCAACCAATAGGAAGCGAGGGGGCGTGTCCAAAATGGCGGATTTCCCCCCTCCACCCCCCAGCCCTAGTGTCGGCCATTTTGTCCCCCACCAAAGCCCCTCCCCCAACCAATAGGAAGCGAGGAGGCGTGTCCAAAATGGCGGATTTCCCCCCTCCACCCCCCAGCCCTAGTGTCGGCCATTTTGTCCCCCACCAAAGCCCCTCCCCCAACCAATAGGAAGCGAGGGGGCGTGTCCAAAATGGCGGATTTCCCCCCTCCACCCCCCAGCCCTAGTGTCGGCCATTTTGGCCACGCCCCCAACCAATAGGAAGCGAGGGGGCGTGTCCAAAATGGCGGATTTCCCCCCTCCACCCCCCAGCCCTAGTGTCGGCCATTTTGTCCCCCACCAAAGCCCCTCCCCCAACCAATAGGAAGCGAGGAGGCGTGTCCAAAATGGCGGATTTCCCCCACCATCAGCAAAATGGCGGCCTCCCACCAATAGGAAGGCACACACGGCCATTTTGTTCCCCTTCCTTGTTGACCAGCAGGTGCACATGCCCCACCAATAGGAAGACACACACGGCCATTTTGTTCCCCTTCCTTGTTGACCAGCAGGTGCACCTGTCATGCCCACCACCAATAGGAAGGCTTGTTCCCCTTCTTTGTTGACCAGCAGGTGCACACGCCCCACCAATAGGAAGGCACACACGGCCATTTTGTTCCCCTTCTTAGTTGAGCAGGTGCACATGCCCACCACCAATAGGAAGGCTTGTTCCCCTTCTTTGTTGACCAGCAGGTGCACACGCCCCACCAATAGGAAGGCACACACGGCCATTTTGTTCCCCTTCTTTGTTGAGCAGGTGCACATGCCCACCACCAATAGGAAGGCTTGTTCCCCTTCTTTGTTGACCAGCAGGTGCACACCAATAGGAAGGCAGACAGGTGCACCAATAGGACGACCATTTTGTCCCCCTTCTTTGTTGAGCACAACCTGCTTGGGCCAGCAGCAGCAGGCTTGCCAACCAGATATCTCAGATCTTTAAAATCTTTAAAATCTTTAAAATCTTTAAAATCTTTAAAATCTCAGATATCTCAGATATCTCAGATATCTCAGATTTCAACTGGGCAAAACTCACAACTACTGGTGCGCAGAAGCCGCAACTACTACTACTGGTGCGCAGAAGCCGCAACTACTACTACTGGTGCGCAGAAGCCGCAACTACTACTACTGGTGCGCAGAAGCCGCAACTACTACTACTGGTGCGCAAAACTCGCAACTACTAGCTTGCTTTTCCATTATAACTTTGTACGAATTTCTACAGTTAGACAATCCTTTTTTTCCTCCACCACAGGAAGAATGAAAAAAATTACATTTCATATTTATGTCGAAATATAAGATGTTATTTTCCTCACACTATGCTGTAAAAGGAATGGTGGCGCTTTTTTTAATGTGCTATCCCCATATTGAAAAACATAAATTGAATTTCTATAATAGGTTGTATATAGTGATAATCTATTCTACATACTACTATAGTTATTCTTTACAATGTGTTAATCAACATTAGGCCTATTGCACAAATTGGGATAGGTTTTTTTTTATTTTTTTTTTATTTTTTTTTTTTTTTTCAAATATTCCTTTCTTCTTCTAAAAGAACAAGAGGCGATTTACCTTCTCGCTGTATACACTTCAGATAGAGTTTTTGTTTGTTGAAATCATCAAGTGTTTGCACATTCAAAACACTTAGAAATTTCTCAGGTAAGTAAACTTCACAATAATAGTCACCATTGCTGTCAAGATCGTATAACCTCATGATGATACGTTGTCCTTGTTGTGTTCTCACCAATCTAGCGTGTACAACACGGTACCATGAATCGTGCACAAGTTCTTTGAGTGAGACCGTCGGATATTCCGTTTTTGAAATATAATTGAAAGATTTCATACTGAAATGTCGATCATTTCCACTGTTACTTCGCTGTTGTTGATAATCCATGATTCTCGTTGCGGCGCGCGCGCGTGACTGAACTAAGCTGTTGTCGGTTCAAGACTGAGCTGAACAGCTGCCGCTTCGCCTGTTGCTCACCCCTTCCATGTTCACCGCACCACCTGCTACTCATTTACACATTCCTTCCTCTACGCTCTCACTTTCTACTAGCTCCCCTTCTTCTTCTTCCACACTTCCACGTAACGATAACAATACTTCTTCTTCAATTTTTATCAGTTTGTCTACACTCAATCTAAATGGTCTATAATAAGCTAAATAATCACTGATATCACTAACATTCACCGAATTTAAAAATATTGATTTCAATTGTCTAGCAATACTTTTACTATTTCCTTCTTCAGCAGAATGTATTGCTTTTTCACACATTTCATACCATTCAATATACTCTTGTAGTTTTATTTCCAAGCATACTGGTGCATAAGACCAAGTTTGTGGATTCATTGCTGCTTCACATCTAAATGAGCGGTACAAGAACAGTGAAATTTATTTGTTTCTGCCGTCCCCCTCCACCTTCGCTACATGCTAGACTGCATACTCTTGCTCTATGCGAATTCAAATCAAATCCACAATAAACACATTGAATGTTTTTTCCATCAAAATAGAATCCTTGTCGTGCATAGTTGCGTCTTCGCTGTTTTGTGTATAGATTACAATGCTTCATACTTTCCATTCTATTATTTTCACATGTATAATCGGAATTTTGCAAATTGATTGCTGCTGCTGCTGCACTATTCTCCTTTCTCTCTGTTTGCTTCTTACTCAACAAGATTGTCAAATAATGATATGCACTAAACAGCGCACAACGTGCATTGTTCGTTTTGTTATGAATTTTGCATACACTAAAACACCAAGAATCTGTAAACATTGAATAGTCTGGTTTTTCAAAGTTCTCCGGCATAGTTTGTACATTGTTGTGTAACCTTTTCAAAAACTGTGATTTTTCTCTTCCCTTTGTATAGATTGTGAAATAATTCTGCAAGTATGATGCTAACAGTTCATCAGAATAAGTCAAATCACCTTGATCCCATTTAATTTTATGATAGTTATGCTCCAACCAACAGACATCACGATACATTTTTCTACTCAGTAATTTTTTTGCAAATGGTGATTTAAAGTGTAGAACAATATGGCGTAGATTGTGATCGATTATGCCTACCTCTTTAATAATGATAAAGTTATCATCACTTTTGAAAAAATGTAACTCGACTACAGCAAAAGAAGAATCACTTTTCTGTTTGTGGCAATTCTTCTCCATTCTCGCCGCCTCCTCCTCCTCTTCTTCTTCTTCTTTATCCATGTCGCATTGTATACCAATTTCTCGAAATTCTGTCGAATTGCTGCTGCCTTCTTCATCCATCTTCTGTTGCCCATCGCCAGCACACATTCTTTGTACAAATGCATCTGCTTTTGGCAATAATGATGGTGATGGCGGTTGTGGTTGGCTACTCATCGCGCAACTGATGTAATTACTGTTCAAACACGCACTTATATATACCCCCCTCCTCCTCTGTTCATAAAACACACTCTTGCGTCAAATTACTGAACTTCGCGAACTAATGCGCTTAATGGTTTATATTCCACTAATGTGTCACTTATTAAAATACAATATGCAGTCGTTAAATTTGGTACATTTTCTGCAAACTCCATTTCCAATCGAATGTCTGTTGACGATGTTAAATGATCAGCTTGATGTGAACAATCGAGTACAACTATTGGACAGTTATCAGTAAAAGTTTTATAATCTACATCTGTACCATGCTCGGTATGAATTCCTAAATTAAAATAGCTGGGTGCAAAATCCAAAAACATTTTGTATAGAAGTTGTTTGTTTCCATTTAGTCGATCATACGGTAAATATTCACTATTTAAGAAAAGTTTAACATCATGCAATTTGCACAAATCAAAATTGGACATTGACTTTGACATTACATTTTTCCTGTTGGTCTGAAATGCTAATATTACAAATCGTGGTGTGTCAGCCTTTGATGCCGTCTTTATCGTCCAAACAGTTGAAGTTGAACTGGGTAATTGCGGGTATTCATGAATATCCCATTTTCTGAATGCAATTTTCAACGGCCTATCCTGATCGACAATTTTCAGAAATTTCAATCTTAAATGATCATCTACATGTAAATAAGGTACTTTCCAAAGCAGTTTTGTTATTTCCAATGACATTGTTGTAGCATTAGAGGATTTAATACAATTAACATCTGTTGCCGATCTCAATAGTACAAGCTCTTGTCTCATATTCAAAATCACGTGTTGAAAATCCTCAAAAAATGGTAGAAGTAATTTTAATGGCACACAAAATGCAAAGCTATTATTACTAAGTGTTAATCCTTCCTTTTTGAATCCTGCTAGCTCATATGTATTTTTATCGATTTGTCTTTTCACTAAATATGCTTTTATAGTTGAAGTAATACCCACTAGACGACTCTTCGCAACAACTGTACCTGCCAATTCAAATCGTATCTCATCAAACATATGTGCTACTGCATTTGAGTTGAGCGTATATTGTGCATCAACGGGCGGGTCTTCTTTTTCTTTACCCGGCTTTTTACATGTAATGTTTCCTTCAACAATAAGAAAAGATTTTGCAACTAAAGAAATAAGATCGTGTGATGATTTTGAAATGCGAATTTCGTCATTATTATGAAATTTCAAATTACCATATGGAGCATGTGTGTGATAATCAAATTTTGTTATATCTGAATAATAGTGTATATCTTGTTCAACATTTAGTATGTCGCTAATTGCGGCTGCGTGTGTTAATGACATATTTCCAATTTACTTTAAAACCAAGCTTTTCTAAAAACCTTGCTCGATTATGTGTTATCAGTTTCACAGTCTGATAAGTACTAAGCGCCGCCGGCTGACGACTAGCAGTCCTACTTGCACCTGGCGCTAGGTTATAAATAACGAAACCCATTCTCTCGCTTGCGTTGTTCGCACACAACTAATGCACATTGTTCTAACACACCTTGCATTCATCTTTCCTCTCTCTCTCTCTCACTCCTTCCGTCTAATGTGAACTCTTATTGTTATACTATCGCCGCGGAAATCAACTAGTTTACCATTCTGATCAACTATCTGAATTACAATAGATTGAATTCTATGTGTGTTCAATGGAAAATAAATAATTGGATTTGGTGATTCATTTATTAGAAAACCAGGTGCAACCTTTGGAAGAAATTCAAAAATTGTATGAACCTCTTCTCCATTTCGATAACTACCGCATGCTAGATTACAACTAATCTGGAACGATGTTATATTTGTGATGCACACTAATCGTTTAGAATAATGCCATTTATTTGCTACTAGAATTTCTCTATCAAAACCAAGTATATCAGCTAGTGAAGTGCTCATTGTTAAATCAACATCTTTATCCGCTTTTAATTCACATAGCATTGTCGTATTATTCCCCTGTATAATGAGATTTGTACTATCAACATTTAATTTTCTCTTTATTTCACTTATTATACGATCAATTTCATAGGAACCTGTATCCAAATCAACCAATTTATCACCATACTTAAAAGATGAGTTGACATTTTTGATTATATTCGGTACACTATTGTATGTCCATAAATTAATCAAACCAATTTCATATTCATAGCGTGTATCAAGCTCTAATACATTGGGTAGTACTTCTATTAAACAGCTACTACTGTTTGATAATGTTATTACAACCATTGTGTGTGTGTGTGTTACCACCTTCTACAACTGACTAAACACATCTGCAAGAAATAAAAGACAAAAATGACCGCATACATTACTATTCAGTTTTTGTAATTGATCATAATTGAAATAAATTTCCACATTTGGCTGTTGTTTGAAATAGTCTATTAATTGAACAGGTGGCTGTAAATTACCAATTGGATCAAAATAATAAACTCTATGTGCATGTTTTTTATAAGCCACCCAATGTGTTCCACTGTTCATAATCGAGTCCAAGTTTATAATTGCTTTTTCACTGAAATTAATTCTTTTTGGCAGTGTATCAATCATATAAATTCCACGTAATTTAATATCTAAAATATCAGCCCACTCTTGTAGATCATAATTTGACAGCGGTCCTTTTATCTTCATGTTTTCTTCTTCTTTGTTACAGTTTTTCTCCTCCTCCTCCTCTCAATCTTTTGTCTGCTTGGACTTGGGATGATTCTACCACCACCACCACTCAAAAGTGGTGTATATGGTCTTAAATAAAAACCTTGACCAGCTATGTGTTTACTTAATTGTTTGATTGCTTTTTGTCGTGCACTTCTTTGCTCTGATAAATTATTTTTCCAACCTAATGTTTTCCGTTTTCCTTTGCGGCCGCCGCCACCACCAAATGCAGCTTTTGCTTTAATCAAATTTGTAACTAGATATGCAGCTGCCTTTTCAGATAAACCAGTGTTTGGATTTTTGAAAACAGCCCATGCAGTGTCAGCCAAATGACGATCGGCCACTGCTCGTGTCTTGTTATCACTGTGCTGTGCATACGCTATATCATGCACTTTACATGCTTCATCTAATGAATTAATTCCTTTATCCCCCCTCTTTAATCTTTTATCTAACTTTGTGCCCGGTCCACAAAAGCGATAATTTGGTGGAATATGCAATTCAATTGGTAAGTTGTCGACAATTTTATTAAGGGCGGTTGAGGCGAATCCACTAAGTTTTGATAAAATACCAGCGCCACGACGACGATGCATTGATTTTCTTGCTACCATCCTTTCAATAGCAATGTTGAATTAATACTAAATAGGAAATTCAGTTAACCGTCACCCACCTCAAATATATTACAAAGTTGAAATGTTGTTATTAGCAGAAAATTTGATATACTATCACCTGACGCTGGGTTTATGTTAATACAACTGTTCAATGATGTATAATTGTTGAAAAAATCACATATTACCTTTCGTTGATCATTCATATAGGCATACCACTTGTCTAGTCCATCATCAAATAATTTCGTTGTTTTATAATTCATTTTTGATTGAACACATAGTCTTATATAAGATAATATATGTGCTCTATAAGCGGTTAAATTGACAGCACTGCTGCTGCTGTCTTTTACTGTTTGGTTACTACTACTACTACTACTACTAATACACAGTGTAAAAAGTAATATCATACTAATTGTGTATATTATAACAATAATTAATTCATAACCTTTCTTCATTGCTGCTGCTGCTGCAACTGCTACTGACAAACTGCGTGTATTCACTGAGCGTGACTTTGACTATAAATAGACAAGTACAACAATGATTGCACATCAGTTGTTGTTGTTACGCACACAAAGTTGGCAGACACGCACACAAGGTAAGATAACAACATATATATATATATATATATATACAAAAATTTACAAAATTTTTAAAAATTTTAAAATATTTTAAAATGTAGTTAAATTGTTACAGCTGTAACAATTTAACTACAGGCAAAGTAATTGAGTGCAACTCCGCCATCCTCAGTGCAACCACATAATAATATTATTTTTCTTTTTCAGTTGCTGACTAACACAAATGTTGCCGCAAGCAAGAAAGCGTTGTATTCATTGTATGGATGATGATGATACAGTTGAGAAAAAAGCGGTAAATTACTTTAAAGAAATAGATAGGCTTGACTCATTTTTTGATGGTAATAAAACGATTTGGCCACACCAGTATCCTAAACCCAATCATCTAGCAGAAGCAGGTTTCTATTTTTTAAAAGTGCACGATAGAACAAAATGTGTTTTTTGCAATGTAGTTTTGGAAAATTGGGAAGTCACTGATTATGCTATTTCTGAGCACAAGAAATGGTCACCCAAATGCGGTTTCATAAATAATTTTCTTGTCGGCAATATTAGAACAACAACTTTCCAGAAAAAACCAGATTATGATGTGCAATACGAACGTGAAAATTCATTTATGAAAATAGACTGTTTGCCGAAAAATTTCAAACAGCTTGCAACTGACGGTTTTTACTATAAATTGATTTTTCAAATTCGAATTGATTTGGTCTTATTTGCAGTGCATGTCGTATGTGGGCAGACATATCGATCAATCAATACCAATTGTTTGATCTACATATACAATCATCGCCAAATTGTGAATTTGTAAAAAAAAGAACAATGAGTAAAGAGGAAGAAGAAGAAGAAGAAGAAGAAGAAGAAGAAGAAGAAGAATGTTAACAGCAGTGTTTAAACAGTAGAGATTAGTTTGTATGCAAAATTTTAGTACAGATGCTTTATCAGCTTGAGGAAAAAACGGCTAAGTTGTTTGCACCTTGCAAATTCGTTGCAAAGAACTGTAACAGAATCAACATCTGTCAAAGTAACAGCTGTGAGAAAGTTATTGTGCATATTATAATTGCAATCAATATGTTGTGTGTGAGTAGTGGCAATATAAAAGCGTTGTCTTCCATGCGTTTTGCTTGCATTCGTTTGTTGTGTCTCGATTAAGTTTGTTGCAAAAATCATTGTGTGTGTGTGTGTGCTAATGGATTCACTGCAATCGTCAGAAACAGCAGCTGCTGCATCAACCTTCACGTAAGTAAAAAATATTTTATCTAATTATTGATTGTTTTAACAAACTTGGTGATAAAGCAATTACATGCTTAAAGTTCTATTGTGAAGATTGTCTTGCTCTAAACTGTAAATATTTGTGCAAGTAAATTTTATCTGTTCATTCAGTACAATAATTGCAAATGTATACATTTACACACACACACACACACACACACACACACACACACCACACACACACACACACACACACACACACACACACACACACACACACATACATACACACATTTCATTCTATTTGTTTGTTGTTTCCAGACGGGAGGAGGAGGAGGTTGGGGAGATAATGGACTATGAAGGCGACGAGACAGATGACTGCACTTCACCGCCATCAAAACTTTTTTGCCCAACACCGATACGATTAGACCAGAGGCGTTGGTATCACGGTGTCGGAAGAGGACGACGAATCTTCACATCAGCAGCTGAGGAGGGGCTGCAGTTGCAGAAACCATTGACCAGTAGTTGGTCTAGTGAGCAGCAGGGACTGGATGCACCTGCAATTTTGTGCAACAACACGTGTTTGGCAGCAAAGGACGAAGCCAACGAAAGCAGTGATAAAGAAAACACCTGATCCACAATCAACAACTTTCAAGCGGTGAGGAATTTATTATTACTACTACTACTGCTATTTCAAGTAATTAATATGGATTATACAATTGAAAGAATAACCAGCATAAATTCGAGCGCAATACGATATTGTCTTTTATTTAGAAAAATATTTATCGATGTTGTTCAAACATTACTGCAAATTTTGAAACCTAAACTAATTGAACTAATTGTTGAAGAAAGTGAACATTTTGACGGAAATATTAAATGGTATTTTGTAACAACTGTTTTATTGAAAAAAGTAAATGTTGATCAACAGGAAGTTATTGAAACTACAACAAATGCATCATTCTATAGCTTTACGTCTGTGTTAGTAAATGTTGATGAACAATTAGATGAGTTGCAAGATCAGTTCATTAGAGGTGTAGATAAAATAGAATCGACACTTGACAAATTTATAAGATACGGTAGTGGATGGAATGTTGTTAGAATTATTTCCCTTGATTTAAATATTATTCGTTATAATCCTTTAACTGGCGGAAATAGCACATATATTGAAACACCTGCTTTTATAAAAGCAAAAAAAGCCATTATAAATGTACAGAACAGAAACGATAGCAAATGTTTTCTATGGAGCGTACTTAGCTATTTTCATTTTAGACGTAGCAGTATGACTGTTGATTATCTTAAACAATTTGAAAACACACTAAATTTGACCGGTATAAAGTTTCCTAGCACAGTGCATGACATTAAAAAATTTGAATTACAAAATGTGAACATATCAATCACAGTGATTGCCTATGATTCAAGTAACAATAAGTTTTTCCCGTACCGTTGTTCAATTTATAGACAACGCGAACACAAAATAAATCTTTTACTCTTGTCAAATGATACAACACCGAAAAAATGGCACTATGTTCTGATAAACACACGTCAAGGGTATAATGGTTTGTCACGACTACTGAGCCACCACTTGTCATCACATAACGGACAAGTGTTTATTTGCCCATTTTGTTTCAATAAATTCACAACTAATAGACAAGCAAATTGTGACGGAAAAGCAAATTTAGACAAGTACATGGATTTGTGCTCAACATTTGCTATACAAAAAACAATACTGCCTAAACAGGGTGAAATTTTGAAGTTTAGCAATTATTCGTACACTTTGAAAAATAAATACATTGCATTTGCTGATTTTGAAAGTTTTATTGTACCAACAAATAATGATGTGGATGATGTGCATGATGATGATTTGCTTGGAACTGATATAAGAAATAGCTTCACAAGGAAAACACAAAAACACTTTGCTTGCGGTTACTCATTTATTATTTTAGATGAATTGGGTGAAATATTTTACGGTCCACGCGTCTATAGAGCTACAAGTGTTGGTGAGAGAATTGTTGAAAAATTTCTAGATGAAATCATAGCCATAGGTCGAAACTGTTCTTTTGATATGCAACGTGAAGTGCCAATGATTGAACTGAATGAACAACAATTATTAGATTTTAACAATAGTGGAAACTGTTTTTTGTGCAACAATGAATTTAAAGACAACGATATTCAATGCAGACATCATTCACATACGACTGGCTTGTATCTCGGTGCAACGCACAAGTCTTGTAATTTAAATGCAAAAGCACCGTCATTCTTAAACTGTTTTTTTCATAATTTTCGCGGATATGACAGTCATTTCATTGTAAAGGCTTTAGCAGGACGAAAGGAAAAAATTCATTGTATTGCAAACTCATCGGAAAAATTCCTCACAATTACAGTAGATCGGGTAAGATTTCTTGATAGCTATCAATTTTTGTGCTCAAGTCTACAGACACTTGTTGCCAATCTTGCAAGTGATAAAGAAAACATTGAAACAAATTTCAAAGTAATGTGTAGCATATTCAACGAAAAAAACCAACAACAATTGTTATTACGCAAGGGTGTCTACCCCTATGAATATATAACAGATGCAGACAAATTTGATGAACAGCAACTACCGCCGATTGAGGCATTTTACAGTAGTCTTAATAATACAGCATTACAAGTAAGCGATTACAACCATGCACAAAAAGTATGGCACGATTTTGACATTGAAACGATAGGCGATTACCATGATCTGTACCTTCTTACCGATTGTTTATTGCTGGCAGATATTTTTCAAAATTTTAGGAATGTATTTTTTTCGATTTACAAGCTTGACGTTTCCCACTTTGTTTCGTTACCGCATTTTTCGTTGAATGCAATGTTATTTTTGTCAAAAGTACACTTGGAATTAATCAGCAATGCTGATATGAACCTGCTCATAGAAACTGGTTTACGCGGCGGCTTGTCAGTCATTCCCCACCGTCACGCAGTCGCTAACAATAAATTTATGGGTTGTAATTATAATCCAGCTATTGAATCTAGTTTTTTGTTGTATCTTGATTGTACAAGCTTATACGCTCATTCAATGATTGCATACAAACTACCGCAATCAAATTTTAGATTTTTATCACAAGATGAAATTACAGTTTTAGGCGATTTTACAACTATTGATGATGAAGCAGACATTGGCTATATAATCGAAGCAGACCTGTTGTATCCTGTTGATTTACATGATTTACATAATGACTTTCCACTTGCACCGTTAAAAGATCAGCCGCCACACAGCCTGTTCTCATCATATCAAACAGAAGACAATGTTGTGCACAGAGAAGTGGCGCCGTCATCCTCACAAGTGACGGACGCGCGCTAGTGCATCAACAAGATTGTTAGCAACCCTTCATAATCGTAATCGTTATGTTCTTCACTATAGAAATTTGAAACTTTATTCAAGCTTAGGCATGAAATTGACTGCTGTACATAGAGTAATCGCTTTTCAACAGTCATACTGGCTTAAACCGTTTATTGATTTGAATGCACAACTCAGGAAGGAGGCTAAAAATTCATTTGAATGTCAGCTCTTTAAATTTTTGAGTAATTCACTGTACGGCAAGATGCTTGAAAGTTCTAGGAAACGAATAGATTTTAAGCTAATTACTAGTCAGAAATCATTGGAAAGATTGATTGCAAAACCAAGTTGTAAACGATGGATTGTGTTTGACAAAGACATTGTTGGTGTACAAATGTGTAAAACAGAAATAAAATTAGATCGTCCAATTTATGCTGGTTTTTCTATTCTTGATTTGAGTAAATTTACAATGTTCAATTTCCACTACAACATTTTCTTGAAAATGTTCGATCCAAGCTGTGTGAAATTATGCATGAGCGATACAGACTCGTTGCTATATCATATCAAATCAGACGATATCTATGCAGTTATCAAACAAAATCTCCAACATTTTGATACAAGTGCTTACCCCACCACTCATTGTTGTTATAGCCAATTAAATCGTGGTGTACCTGGTACATTTAAAGATGAACTTTCAAATTTTCAAATAACTGCTTTTTCGGGTTTACGGGCGAAACTTTACAGTTTTGAATATATTTTAAGCAGCATAAATAGTAGTAGTAGTAGTAGTAGTAAGGATTTAGCAAGTAGTTCTACTAAAATAATGAGTAAACATACAGCTAAGGGTGTAGCAAGAACGGTTATAGATAATAAACTGAGGTTTGATATGTATATGAAATGTCTGACAGATAGATCAATACAACGCGAATGCTTTTCACAATTACGTAGTTATTCCCATGATATTTATCAGATAAGATGTGCAAAAATTGCATTATCACCATTTGATACAAAGAGATATATTGAATCAAATGGAATAGAAACAAAAGCGTGGGGTCATTATTCAATAGAAGAGAGAAGAAGAGAAGAAGAAGAAGATGGAGGCAGCGGCTAGAGTTAAAGCAGTGAGAGAGAGAGTATGGGATCAGCAGCAGCAGCTGCTGTTGTGTGTAGAGAAAGTGGTTATCACAAGTGGTCAGTGTTGTGTGAAGAAGAAGAAGAAGGATTGCTGTTGGCAGGTGAGCTGAACTCTAGCAAAACGCACGCACGCACACGTGCAGTAGTAGAAGAAACGAAACCAATTTATGATGACGGATTTGCAACAGAAAATTGCACAAGAATTACATCGACCAGCAAGAAGGAAATTTAACAGACGTAATTATATACTAAAAGGAATAAAAGACCTCATTCAAATTGATTTAATAGAGATGCCAGAATTTGCTAAAGCAAACAATGGTTATCGTTATGTGTTAATTGCTATTAATTGTTTTTCACGTTATGCTTATGCTGAACCATTAAAAACTAAAACAGGAAAAGAAGTTGTACAAAAATTAGCGCGGATATTACAGTTAAATAAAGGTATAAAAAATGTGCAAAGCGATTTAGGTCGTGAATTTTACAATAAAGATGTTAAACAACTATTCGATAGATTACACATTAATCATTACAGTGTATTTTCTGAAATTAAGGCAGCTTTTGTAGAAAGATTGAATAGAACATTGAAAACAAATTTGTATAAACAACTAACTGCTAGTGGCACACAAAAATGGTTGAACATTTTGCCAGACATTGTAAATCAATATAATAACACTATTCATTCCTCAATTGGCATGACACCGGCCAGTGTTACACGACGTCATGAAAAACAGTTGATCATGTTACAATTGAAGAAGAAGAATAAAAAGCAATCACGTTTAGTTTATCGTGCAAAGTTTGCATTAGGTGACGTAGTGCGAATAAGTAAGTTTCGTCAGGTTTTTGATAAAAGTTTTAGATTAAATTGGTCGCCAGAACTGTTTATAATTCATGCTGTTTATCCTACACAACCGCCAACCTATGTAATACGCGATCTTAACAATGAAATCATACAAGGTCGATTCTATAGTGAACAATTGATGAAAACGAAATTATCACCGTCTGAACAAAATACATATTTGGTTGAACGAATAATACGAAAATCTAAGAATAAATGTCTTGTTAAATGGTTAGGTTTTGATAAGCCAAGCTGGGTAGATAAGTCAGATATTATTACTCCAACTGTACAGAAACTACGTGCAAACACTAGCAGTTATCATCAATAATATTGTTTCATATATGATTTGTTGTAATAATTATTAGTTGAAATACTGTCAAAATTTGTATTCTTTTGCAAGTAGAAGATTAAATTTGTTGTAATAATAATTATTAGCTGAAACACTGTCAATATTTTTTGTATTCTTTTGCAAGTAGAAGATTAAATTTGTTGTAATGATAATTATTAGCTGAAACACTGTCAATATTTTTTTGTATCCTTTTGCAAGTAGAAGATGAAATTTGTTGGTGCGCGACAGATATTATCTTGTGTTAATAAAAGCTGTATGTGTGTACATCTGATCATTGTGTCTATATGTTTTCTTCATCCACAAACCATTTGTAGTACGTAGCAGCAGTAACCTATCCAGTATAGTTGTTGTGCAGATGCGCATGTGTAAGCAGCAAGCGCGCAGCAGCAGCAAGAGTTGATAAAAATAGTAGTTATTATGTCAGCAGCGGCGGCGTTACCGCCAGAAGAAGCGGCAATTGCAATAGTTAACTTTGATAATCTTATTGTAGATTCAAAACAAGCAGACAAAGCTTGTCTAGATAGAAAAAAGCATGGTGAATTTTTACCAAGTTCAGCTAGAATTCTAATTTGCGGTGCATCAAATTGTGGAAAGACAAATGTACTGCTGAATTTGATATTTGATAAGAATGGATTAAAATTCAAAAACTTATACTTGTTCAGTAAGTCATTGTATCAGGAAAAGTATAAGTTATTGGATATTGTTTTTTCAAAACTCAAGTGTGTGAAATATTATAAATCTGACAACATTGAAAGTATACCACAGCCGAATGATGTTGACAATCATTCACTGTTGATATTCGACGATTTGAATGTTACATGTGTGCCGCAAATACGTAACTTTTTCACAATGGGCAGACACAAAAACATAGATTGTGTGTATTTGATTCAAAGCTATGGTGCAATTTCAAAACATCATATTAGGGACAATGCGAATATGCTTATTATATTTAAAATGGATATGCATAATTTAAAATTAGTGTTTAGAGATTTTGTTGGATCTGATATGACATTCGTTGCATTTAGAAAACTATGTTCAGATGTATGGCAAAGCGGAAATCATAGTTTTATTTCAATTTTTACTGAGTGTAAAACTGATGCTGGTAAATATCGTAATTGTCTTGGTAAGTATATTGATCCAAGCTTGTATAGCAGCAGCAGTAGTACCAACTAACATGTGTCAATTCTCATCATTTGTTGTTGAGACAGTGTAGATGAAAGAGCTATACTCTACTAGCAATATGCATAAATTTAAATCAAAGAGAAAAAAATACAAACAAAATAGACGACGACGAGACCATGCACGGCGACAACGTCATCGTCAGTCTAGTAAAGTGATTGACAGGATAAAAGGTTTGCGTGAATCAATTATTCATAAGCATAAATCGTTAACTAGTATGATTAGGGAAAATGATACAATTAGACAAAAATCATTAGAACCAATTGTTAATCCACTAAAAGAATTGAAAGATACACTTGTACAACAACATCAGCAGCAGATGGCTGACACTAGAAGCAGACTTAAAGAAGAATCAGAGGAGGAGGAGGAGGAGGAGGAGGAGGAGGAGGAGGAGGAGGAGGAGGAGGAGGAGGAGGAGGAAAAAGGTAAAATGGAGGATGAGGGGGAAGGATTGAATAGATCTAATGTGGGTGATATCTTGAATAAGACAACAATACAAAATGATTTCGTTGATGAGTATATACGCGAATTTCATAAGGAAAAACTAAATAATTGTATATCTTATGGTATATGTTATGACAGTATCGATAATGAATACTTTATGGGTACAAAGGAAATTATTATTGACAATGCTAATTTAATTATCGACAATAATAATAGATATCGTTTAACAGTTGGTTTGTGTGAACTTCTCTTTAAAAAACAGCCTGACATGAAAATGTACACCGAACGTGATTTGATAAAATATCGAAATATACTACAGCTAACATCTGCTCATTTAGATCGTCGTGGATATGTTAAAAGAAATAAAGGCTACAAATCACAAATTATTCAATCTTTATTCCCATCAGCAAGTAGGAAAACAAAGAAAAGATTGAGGAAGAACATTGCTGGTGATGCTGCTGTTAGTGGTATGGGTTTTATAAGAAATGAATCTACTAGTCGACAATATGTCTATTGGGATGATCCAAATGAACTGATTGACAGATTAAATATTCTAATTTCATCACAACAGGCAGGAAATAGATCACATACTGTTGAAATGGCTTCAATTATTGAAGAACTCAAAGAAAGTGGTATTATATTAGGTGGTGGTGGTGGTGGTAGAAGTTAGTATGTGTTTAACACTTGACAGAGATGGCAAGTAGTACTGTGAGTAGTAGTACAATAGATCGCTTTGGTCGAACACATCATGTGTTTAATAGTAATCATACAGCAGCAGCAGTAGCAGCAGCAGCAGTAAACAGTGGTTGTGAATCAACATCGTTAGTGGCAGCAAGTAGAGAATATTTAGACAGTAAACTACTTGAAATATCATCAAATTTATTTACTAAATTACAGTCAGATCCATTGTTGGTTAACAGACAATACTTGGACAGTAAATTGCAGGAAATTTCAACAAATATATTCAATAAACTGCAGTCTGATTCATCATCATCATCATTAGTAAATAGAAAATATCTAGACAGCAAATTACTTGCAATTTCAACTAATATATTCCAAAAACTCAGGCTGATTTAATTACAAAGAAAGTGTTTGAAAGTAAATTACATACAATGTCTGATATATTGAAGGAAATAGCACAGCAAAAACAGAATTTTGATTTACAATTGAAAACCCTATCAAAATCAATTAGTGATGAAATTGAGCTAAAGTATGTTAGTAGGTCGTTGTTTGATCAAAAATCAGATGAATTGAAATCATTTTGTGAACAACAAAGTGAGAACAATAGTTTGAAACATGTTGATACAGACTTGCTAGATAGGAAATTGACAGATTTAAATGAGAGTTTACTCACACAAACTGAAAATAACTATATTAAGAAGCAAGAGTTTAATCAGAAGGTACTCGAAATACAAACTGCAATTAATGACATGTTTGTAGACATGCATAAGCAACTTGATGGTAAACATTTAGCACTAGGTGACAAATTAAAAGTTGACATTATGCAGATGATTATGAAGGGTGACGATTTTCAGAATTATTTAAATGAACAGTTGTTCAACTTTTCATACTATTTGATTGCACAATATGTCAAAAAGAGGTTCATCTTTGACATGAGTGAAGCTAGACAGCATAATTTGGATTCTGATCAGGTACAAGAGTTGTTTCTGAAAAGAATGTTCAGTGGAAGGAGACCAGCAGCAGCAAATAATACAAAAAGAAAGAAATATGACTGGGAAGTAGATGACTAGTAGTAGTATTAGTAGTGATTTAAATAAAAGAAAAAAAAGCAAGCTTTAGTAGTAGTAGTAGTTGTGAGTTTTGCCCAGTTGAAATCTGAGATATCTGAGATATCTGAGATTTTAAAGATTTTAAAGATTTTAAAGATTTTAAAGATCTGAGATATCTGGTTGGCAAGCCTGCTGCTGCTGGCCCAAGCAGGTTGTGCTCAACAAAGAAGGGGGACAAAATGGTCGTCCTATTGGTGCACCTGTCTGCCTTCCTATTGGTGTGCACCTGCTCAACAAAGAAGGGGAACAAGCCTTCCTATTGGTGGTGGGCATGTGCACCTGCTCAACTAAGAAGGGGAACAAAATGGCCGTGTGTGCCTTCCTATTGGTGGGGCGTGTGCACCTGCTGGTCAACAAAGAAGGGGAACAAGCCTTCCTATTGGTGGTGGGCATGTGCACCTGCTCAACTAAGAAGGGGAACAAAATGACCGTGTGTGCCTTCCTATTGGTGGGGTGTGTGCACCTGCTGGTCAACAAAGAAGGGGAACAAGCCTTCCTATTGGTGGTGGGCATGACAGGTGCACCTGCTGGTCAACAAGGAAGGGGAACAAAATGGCCGTGTGTGTCTTCCTATTGGTGGGGCGTGTGCACCTGCTGGTCAACAAAGAAGGGGAACAGGTGGGGGTGCCTTCCTATTGGTGGGAGGCCGCCATTTTGCTGATGGTGGGGGAAATCTGCCATTTTGGACACACCTCCTAACTTCCTATTGGTTGGGGGAGGGGCTTTGGTGGGGGACAAAATGGCCGACACTAGGGCTGGGGGGTGGTGGGGGGGAAATCTGTCATTTTGGACACGCCCCCTCGCTTCCTATTGGTTGGGGGCGTGGCCAAAATGGCCGACACTAGGGCTGGGGGGTGGAGGGGGGGAGGGGGGGTTTAGGCCACGCCCCTCGTCTCCTATTGGTCTTGTGCAGAACTCTCAAATCTACACTACTGTCTTCTCCCCCTCCTCATCATCCTCCTCCTTTCTTATCCACTTCCTGCTCCCCCTTCTCTACTTGGTCCTATTTTTACCTCCTTTTCTACTTCATTCTCTTCCTCCTTCTTCAATTGTCGCCTTCCTTTTCACCTTTCTCTGCAATGGAAATATATAATTTTGATTATAATTAAATCTATAAATACAATCTATAATATAATAAAGGAAAGAACTGGCTTATAGACGTAGGGATGGGAAATTCACGAATGACGCATCATCACGTCTCAACTACTCAACTGATTTACTTGAAATTTTGCATATAGATTCTCAATTCACCGAATTCTACAAGATTTTAGCACGTCAAGTTTTCAGTTTTTACTTTCCTTGCCTTATTACCATACTTAAGGAAAGTATTGATTTCCGAAAAAAATTAAGGTACCCCAATTTCTAAATTTCTATACGTTTCAAGGTCTCCTGAGTCCGAAAAAGTGGTTTTTGGGTATTGGTCTGTATGTATGTGTGTGTGTGTGTGTGTGTGTGTGTGTGTGTGTGTGTGTGTGTGTGTGTGTGTGTGGTGTGTGTGTGTGTGTGTGTGTGTGTGTGTGTGTGTGTGTGTGTGTGTGTGTGTGTGGTGTGTGTGTGTGTGTGTGTGTGTGTGTGTGTGTGTGTGGTGGTGTGTGTGTGTGTGTGTGTGTGTGTGTGTGTGTGTGTAGTGTATGTGCGTCTGTGTACACGATATCTCATCTCCCAGTTAACGGAATGACTTGAAAATTACAATATAAGGATCTGACACGAACAATTTCGATCAAATGCAATCCAAGATGGCGGCTAAAATGGCGAAAATGTTGTCAAAAACAGGGTTTTTTGCGATTTTCTCGAAAATGGCTCCAACGATTTTGATCAAATTTATACCTGGAATAGTCATTGATAAGCTCTATCAACTGCAACAAGTCCTATATCTGTAAAAATTTCAGGAGCTTTGCCCCATCTATGCAACGTTTGATTTTAGATTCTCAATTATCAGCCTTCATATACAATTTAAACGAAAAAATTTAAGTGGAAAAGATTGAGCATGGAAATCTCTGCAATTAATGTCCTGTAACATTTTCACCTAGAATTGAAAATAAGCTTGAAATCCGAAAAAATGTGATTATTAAATTGCAAACTGTTGGCAACTGTTGGTTCTATTAAATCATTCACTATGAAGAGATAGCAGACCTCGTGTGTTTCCAGCATTATTGACCTATCACCAGCTGTCTTATAACTTTGAATAGTAGACTTGAGATGCGCGAGTACACTAGCGTCAGGTGATCAAGGAAAGTAGTGTGAGTGCGCCACACCAGATTTTTCAACGTTTCAATTGGACCCTTGCCGAGCAGGGCTTGAACCAGAATTACAAATGATGAGAAAATGATGAGAAGAAACGAAAAGAGGAGAAGGAGTGAGTGGAAGAAGAACAAAGAAGAAGGAGAAGGAGGAGAAGGAAAAGAAAAAAAGAAGTAGAATGAGAAGAAGAAGAAGAAGAAGAAGGAGAAGAAGAAGAAGAAGAAGAAGAAGAAGAAGAAGAAGAAGAAGAAGAAGAAGAAGAAGAAGAAGAAGAATGAGGAGGAGGAGAATAAGAATAAGAAGAAGATAAAAGAGAATAAGAAGGGAAGAGAAGAAAAATAATAAGAAGAAACGAAAAGATTGATTGATTGATTGAGTACTTTATTTATGTAGATTACAATATATACTGGCTTATACACTTATATACAATAGCTTACAATACAGCAACATTATAGATGAATTTACATAATATAGACTAAGATAATAATTTGTCATACATGACATCAGAACCTATTCAATTTTTTAAATATTATTTTGTGAATTGGAAATCTGGTCGCGGATTTAATTATTAAATATAATGGATAAAGCGAGAAGATCTCCAATGTACAAAGATGAAACGTGTGTTTTATCACGTTTCGTGAAGGCAGGTCTTGAGAATTCAATTATAGGCTGTCGCAGTTCGGGCAGTTTAAACCTACATAATTGTATTTTTCAGGATTTGAATCTTGTAGGGAAAGCTGGTGTTTTTGATTCGTCAACTGGAAGAGTTTTTCTTTTATATTTTTTTTATTTGAAATTCGGGAGTGTTTTAACTGGACCTTTGAAGAACAGGCCAAAGGATTTTGTTAAGGTATAGTAAGATCCATAATTCTAAATGGTAATTTTAGTTTTTTTATTGTTATTATAATCATAAACTGAACGACCACAGATCAGCAAAGCGAGTAGCACCTGAAATATTCATCTGGTTATTATTATTTCGTAATTTCTAAATATAATTATAATTTTTGTGATAAATAATTTATTGATTTGTTTAAAATATCAAAAACCTGTACGATCTTTTCTTGTTGTTCATTTTCCCACCCTTACATATTTGGTGAAGTAAAATTGTGATTACAAATTATTGAACTGTATATGATATGAAAAAGCAATTTGTGATATAATAACTATAGATAATTATATTGTTATGCATGTACATAAATTGGCGGAGCTTTGGACATATCAATGTCCATTCTTCGGAAAGAATATTAGGAGAAGGAGGTGAAGAAGAATAAGATGAAGATTAAAGAGAAAAAGGAGGGGAGAGAGGAAAAATAATAAGAAGAAACGAAAAGAGGTGGAGAAGAAGGAGGAAGAAGGAGTGAGTGGAAGAAGAACAAAGAAGAAGAAGAAGGAGAAGAGAGAAGAAGAAGAAGAAGAAGAAAGAAGAAAGTAGAAGAAAAATAAGATGAACAACAAGAAAAACAAAAAGAAAAAGGAAAATAAGAAAGATTATGTGAAAATAGAAGAAAGAAGAAGAAGAAGAAGAAGACGAGCAAAGAAGGAGGAGAGGAAGAAAATCACAATGAAGAAAATGAAGAAAAGTCATGTACATTCACGTAATACAGTCACGGACGTTTTTCTTATCAGCTGGTCTGTGTACTGTGGGAGGTAGACTAGCAATAGGCAGCACTCGGCTTGTCACTTAAATTAAAAAACATTTCCTCAAACCAATCACAACTGTTTTGCTAGTCATTCGGTCATGTCCCACTTGTTCTAACTGTTAGACCAGACCTGTTACATGCATTATTAGATCCAACGCAAAACGGTTTATTTAGTGTTAGAGTGTGTTTAGAATAGTAGACACCGTACCGAGAAAATTTAAAAAAGTGCTGAAATTTTTAGGGTCGAGAATTTTTTGTAAAAAAGTGCTGAACATTTTTACGTTCTGACATTTTTTGTTACAGTGTTTCTATTATCTTTGTTTAGCTGCTTTTTTGGTATCTTCTCTTCTTCTTTTCCTCAGTAGATTTGGTTAGTTGTATTTTTATACTGTACTGATAGAATTAGTGTTAAAAGTTTGAGGGTCAAAATTTGGTCATGTCCCACTTGTTCTAACCCAACTTCTAACTGTTAGACCAGAGCTATTACATTATTAGATCCAACGCAAATTGGTTTATTCAGTGTTAGAGTGTGTTTAGAATAGTAGACACCGTACCGAGAAACTTTAAAAAAGTGCTAACATTTTTAGGATTCGAAAACTTTTTGTAAAAAAGTGCTGAACATTTTTACGTTCTGACATTTTTTGTTACAGTGTTTCTATTATCTTTGTTTAGCTGCTTTTTTGGTATCTTCTCTTCTTCTTTTCCTCAGTAGATTTGGTTAGTTGTATTTTTATACTGTACTGATAGAATTAGTGTTAAAAGTTTGAGGGTCAAAATTTGGTCATGTCCTACTTGTTCTAACCCAACTTCTAACTGTTAGACCAGAGCTATTACATTATTAGATCCAACGCAAATTGGTTTATTCAGTGTTAGAGTGTGTTTAGAATAGTAGACACCGTACCGAGAAACTTTAAAAAAGTGCTAACATTTTTAGGATTCGAAAACTTTTTGTAAAAAAGTGCTGAACATTTTTACGTTCTGACATTTTTTGTTTCCATTATTTTTGTTAAGCTGCTTTTTTTGGTATCTTCTCTTCTTCTTTTCCTCAGTAGATTTGGTTAGTGTTATTTTTATACCGTACTGATAAAATTAGTGTTAAAAGTTTGAGGGGTGAAAATTTTATTGTTCTGCGGTTCTATTATTTTTTGTTCTAGCAGTTTTTTAGTGTATTAATATATCTGGTTACTGTTATTTTTATGCCGTACTTATAAAATTAGTATTAAAAGTTGTGGGAAAAATTTTTAGGGTTTGTAACTTTTTTGTTATTGTGGTCCTATTGTTTTTGTTGTAGCTGTTTTTGGTATCTTCTCTTCTTCTAGCTTTTCCTTTTTCTTAGCAGATTTGGTTAGTGATATTTGTATACTGTTTCTTCTTTTCCTCAGTAGATTTGGTTAGTGTTATTTGTATACTGTACCGATAAAATTAGTGTTTAGAGTTTGAGGGGTCAACATTTTGTTGTTCTAAGGTTCCATTACTTTTTGTTCTTGCAGTTTTTTTAGTATATTTTTCATCAGTAGATCTGGTTACTGTGATTTTTATACCGTACTGATAAAATTAGTTTTGAATGTTTTAGGGAACATTTTTAGGGTTTGAAAATTGTTTGTTATAGTAGTTCTAATATTTTCGTTCTATAGTGAGGTCCACATTATAATGGCAGTGTTTGATTGGCAATGGTATTGCTATCCTTGATTATCATTCAACAAAGTGGATAATGCTATCTCTTTCTCGCTCTGCTCTGTTGCCAGATCATCTCTCAACAATGTAGAATAAATTAATAGAATCAATAACAATGTAGGAAAATAATTATTTCAAAATATTTCATCTTAACATGAAAATTCATTATGAAATTATTGAAAAATATAATTCCCTGCTTAATAAGATATAATTGATAATTTTAGATGAGAATGAACAATTAATATTACATTAATAAACCTGTATCAGCTACCGCCAAGAAGGCATTTGACCTGTTACATGCAGTATTAGATCGAACGCAAATCGGTTTTATTTAGTGTTAGAGTGTGTTTAGAATGGTAGACAACGTACCGAGAAACTTTAAAAAAGTGCTGAAATTTTTAGGATTCGAAAACTTTTTGTAGAAAAGTGCTGAACATTTTTAGGTTTTGACATTTTTTGTTACAGTGCTTCTATTATTTTTGTTTAGCTGCTTTTTTGGTATCTTCTTCTTTTCCTTAGTAGATTTGGTTAGTGTTATTTTTATACCGTACTGATAAAATTAGTCGAAAATTTAGGTCGAAAACTTTTTGTAGGAAAGTGCTGAACATTTTTTGGTTTTGACATTTTTTGTTACAGTGCTTCTATTATTTTTGTTTAGCTGCATTTTTGGTATCTCCTCTTCTTCTTTTCCTTAGTAGATTTGGTTAGTGTTATTTTTATACCGTACTGATAAAATTAGTGTTAAAAGTTTGAGAGGTCAAAATTTTATTGTTCTGCGGTTCTGTTATTTTTTGTTCTATAGTGAGGACCACGTTATAATGGCAGTGGATAAAGATAAAAGAATAGCGATGCCGATTCTCTGCATTAATTAATTATATTTCCAAACCGTCAAAAAAATAATTGGCATCTTGTGGACCTAGAGAAGGATATTACTCCCGGCTTTGTTGAATGATAGACAAGGATAGTAAGACCAAAGTTGATCAAATACTGTCATTATAACGTGGACCTCACTATAGCAGTTTTTTAGTGTATTTTTCATCAATATATCTGGTTACTGTTATTTTTATGCCGTACTGATAAAATTAGTACTAAAAGTTGTGGGAAAAATTTTTTGGGTTTGTAAGTTTTTTGTTGTTGTGGTTCTATCAATTTTATTCTAGCTATTTTTTGGTATCTTCTCTTCTTCTAGCTTTTCCTTTTTCTTAGCAGATTTGGTTAGTGATATTTGTATACTGTACCGATAAAATTAGTGTTAAAAGTTTGAGGGGTCAAAATGTTTTTGTTCTGTGGTTCATTATTTTTTGTTCTAGCAGTTTTTTAGTGTATTTTTCATCAATATATCTGGTTACTGTTATTTTTATGCCGTACTGATAAAATTAGTATTAAAAGTTGTGGGAAAAATTTTTAGGGTTTGTAAGTTTTTTATGACTGTGGTTCTATCAATTTTATTCTAGCTGTTTTTGGTATCTTCTCTTCTTCTAGCTTTTCCTTTTTCTTAGCAGATTTGGTTAGTGATATTTGTATACTGTACCGATGAAATTAATGTTAAAAGTTTGAGGGGTCAAAATTTTGTTATTCTGAGGTTCCATTATTTTTTGTTTTAGTAGTTTTTTAGTGTATTTTTCATTAGTAGATCTGGTAACTGTTATTTTTATACCGTACTAATAAAATTAGTTTTTAATGTTTTAGGGAACATCTTTAGGGTTTGAAAATTGTTTGTTATAGTGGTTCTAATATTTTCGTTCTATAGTGAGGTCCACGTTATAATGGCAGTGGATAAAGATAAGAGAACAACGTTGCCGATCCTCTGTCTTGTCTATGCCTTCTATAGACGGTAGCTGATACAGGTTTATTGATGTAATATTAACTGTTCATTCTCGTTTAAAATTATCAATTATATGTTATTAAGCCAGAAATTATATTTTTCAATAATTTCATAATGAATTTTAATGATTAAGATGAAATATTTTGATAATTTATTATATTTCTACATTGTTAAAAGAGCAAAGCGAGAAAGAGATAGCGCTATCCGCTTTGTTGGATGATAGACAAGGCTAGCAATACCATTGCTAATCAAACACTGCCATTATAACGTCGACCTCACTCAAGCTGTTTTTTGTTTTTTTTTTATATACAGGGTGATTCATAATTATGGTAAAATATTTTAATACGTGATAGTAGAGGTAAAAATAAGAAAAAAAGTTCATATAAACATATATCCATAAACGCTTCATTAGCGAGCTATACAGGGTAAAGGATTTCGCCCGGAATTCAGTTCCTCTGGTGAAATACACCCATGCTGAATTGTTTGGGGACTAGTTTTTGAAAAATTTATGCTGGATTCATATGGGAAAATATCAGAAAAATTGAATAAAACTAGTCTGGAAGCTGTAGTGTGAGTAGTTTTTGAGAAAAAAGTTTAAATATGCAAAAAATCTAAGTAGAAAAACACAGACTTCTATGTTTGATGCTCAATAACTTTCTTTAATGACCAGTAAACAAATAATTTTTCGCACTAAAAATTGTAGAGAATTTAATTCTGAAAAGAATTATGTAAGCTGTGTTAACTAAATTTAAATAAAAGTTGAATAAAATGTATTCCTATGTAGTACATTACACCACAAAAATTTGCTGTTTTATGAGGAGAGAACTGATAACTCATAAGTTGTAGCTGATTGCAAATAAAATATTCGGTTTTTTATGAAAAGTTTTTTTTATATGAAAGTAGCATATCTAGATGACATTAAACTTATACCAAAAGACTAGTTGATTATGCCATTAAGCCTGGGAGGAAGCTCAAACAGAAGTAGATGATCTCCTATGATTCCTGCCCAAATGTTTACTGAAAACTGATGTTGTGGAAGATTAGGATTGATGGCATGAGGAATCTCAGCTGCCCAAATATGTTGGTTGTGGACGTTAACGATAGCTGTTCTTGTAGAGTGTGCCTCGTCAGTAAATAAAACGGTTGTTAAAAAGTTTGGGTAAACAAGTTTTACTAAAAACAATAGGCAAATACCAGCACAGGGAATACAGTCTCGTGGCAATAGAGTATGAACTTTCTGGAGGTGGTATGGATGTAATTGTTGCTATTTTAGTATCCTTCAAATAATGGATTGATTCACATTAAACTGCTCTGACAATTCTCTCGTGCTCTTCTCTGGTTGTTCATAAATTTCATTAAGAACTTGTTCTTCTAACTCAACAGTCATAGTAGATCGGGGTCTGCCTGCATAAATGTGCTCTTTGGATATTAAAGGATCTGTTTCAGACAGACGTTGATGAATAGTGGCAAAAAACCTTGAACTTGGACATACTTGGTTAGGAAAGTTCTCTTGATACAAACGTCTTGCTTCAGTACTATTACAGTTGTGTCCCATTCCATACATTTAATGCATGTCAGCTAATTCGGAGTATGAATAATGTCTAAGATTACCTGCCTTTTTCAAAAGTTAACACTTAACACAAAAGCAAAGTGGAATGGTTACTAATAACTGATTAATAGATTAAACAAAAAACACAGCGCGGTTACAGTAGGCCTAACTTACAGTTTGTTTTTTTCTGTTCAACAGTGAGCTAAAATATTCCTGAAAATAATTTTCAGCTGATAATTGCTTTTAAATATTTTCTCATTTAAAACATAATAAATCAGCTGTTTTGGAACAGCTGTTATTAAAATCCATGTTTTATTTGCAATCAGCTACAACCTATGAGTTATTAGTTCTCTCCTCATAAAACAGCAAATTTTTGTGGTGTAATGTACTACATAAGAATACATTTTATTCAACTTTTATTTGAATTTAGTTTACACAGCTTACATAATTCTTTTCAGAATTGAATTCCCTACAATTTTTATTGCGAAAAATTATTTGTTTACTGGTCATTAAAGAAAGTTATTGGGCATCAAACGTAGAAGTCTATGTTTTTCTACTTAGATTTTCTGCATATTTCAACTTTTTTCTCAAAAACTACTCACACTACAGCTTCCAGACTAGTTTTATTCAATTTTTCAGATATTTTTCCATATGAATCTAGCATAAGTTTTTCAAAAACTAGTCCCCAAACAATTCAGCATCGGTATATTTCACCAGAGGAGCTGAATTCCGGGCTAAATCTTCCACCCTGTATAGCTCGCTAATGAAGCGTTTATGGATATATGTTTATATGAACTTTTTTTCTTATTTTTACCTCTACTATCACGTACTGAAATATTTCACCATAA
The DNA here is from genome assembly GCF_014356525.2 of Nilaparvata lugens. Lineage (NCBI taxonomy): Eukaryota > Metazoa > Arthropoda > Insecta > Hemiptera > Delphacidae > Nilaparvata > Nilaparvata lugens. The sequence continues at coordinate 65,100,047 of NC_052508.1, read as the reverse complement.
TTATGAATCACCCTGTATATATCTTTTCTTCTTCCTTTAGCTTCTTCTTTTTCTCGGTAGATTTGGATGGTGTTATTTTTATACCGTACTGATAAAATTAGTGTTGAAAGTTCCAGGGTTTCAGGGAATATTTTTAGGGTTTAAAAATTTTCCGTCACAGTGGTTTTATTGCTTTTATTCTAGGGTACACAAAATTTTGTGTTTCTGTGGTTCTATTATTTTTGCTCTAGTGGTTTTCTAGTATATTTTCCATCAGTAGATTTGATCAGTGTTATTTTTAAAACGTACTGTTGAAAGTTATAACTGTTAAAGTTATTTTAATTATTACTAAATGAAAATCCCAATTAAATTCTGTAAATCATCCCGAAGACTTCTGCTACTGCACATATTGACAACAGGGTAAACAGCTAGATGGAAATTTGATGAGTGCTACTATACAAAAATTATTTGTCAGCCCAAGAATTTGATTATTTATTTGATTTTTTCGATTATTTTCCCGGGCTGACGAATAGTTTTTGTATATAGTGAGGTCCACGTTATAATAGCAGTGGAGAAAGATACTATCTGCCTTAATTAATTATATTTCTACATCGTCAAAAACAGATTTGGCTTCTTTGTGGAGCTGGAAAAGGATAGTACTACCTGCTTTGTCGAACGATAGACAAGGATAGCAACATCAAAGTTTATCAAATACTGTCATTATAACGTGGACCTAACTATAGTAGCACTCATCAAATTTCCATTTAGCTGTTTACCCTGTTGTCAATATTTGCAGAAGCAGAAGTCTTCGGGGTGATTTACAGCATTATTAAATTGCGATTTCCGTTTAAAAAAAATAATTCATTAATTAGCATCAGAACAAATGCAACTTCCAATTTATTTAAAGTTATTTTTATAACGTGTAATTAGTGTTTAGAGTTTTTAGGGTATACAAATTTGTGTTTCCACGTTTCTCTAGTGTTTTTTCTAGCAGTTTTTTAGTATATTTTTCTCAGTACATTATTGGTTGGTGATATTTTCATCAATATTCTACTTGTGTGTTAAATACTACCAAAAACGTTTCTTAGTAGATTTTTCTCATAAGATTTGAATATCGGGGCACCGAGCTTCGCTCGTCATTTTTATTTATTGATAAACAAAACACAATTATTTAAATGATCGTGTTTATATTTTACAGCTGCCTATACGTCAGCTTATGTATTTCGGGAATGCGATATTTTGATTTTCCACAGAATCACTCGCTCACTTTCTACTATCCACAGACGACGAAAGTCTCAGCTGTTTCAGCCAAGGATGAATTATCCTTTTAATGTCGTTCAACGAGTTTTCCCAAGGATGAGAACTAGTGCAATCCAATATTCATACCATAAAGATACTATGTTCCAAGTTTCGTGAAAATCGTTAGAGCCGTTTTCGAGATCCGTTGAACATAAATAACCAGATATACTAGTAGTTCTGTGAACAGTAGACCTCGCGCTCAGTAAGTTACGTTGACCTGTTGTTTTGTTTTCTCAAAAATTAATAGATAATTTAAAATATCTAGAAAAAATCCTACATAAACATAGAGCTTTCTGTCCTATCGTACCGTGACGTGTCGTCCCGGAATGTGAGTGTGAGCGTTGTTATCAGGTCTGGCTGCAACTGTCTACATCTACAACGTTGATTGAAAGATACATTTTCAAGATGTTCGATGTTATTGAACGGGTAGTATAGTCCACTAGACAGCTGATTTTTGATGAATAATTCTATAGTCTGATTTTTACTCCAATATTGGCGTATGAAGGAGGCTCCTTTTTCCTTTTATATTATCCTTGAAATGCGAATTTTCCAAAAAACCTTGTATATACGTCGACGCGCAATTTATGAAGGAACATACCTATCAAATTTCATGAAAATCTATTACCGCGTTTCGCCGTAAATGCACAACATATAAACATTTAAACATTAAGAGAAATTCCAAACCGTCGACTTGAATCTTAGACCTTACTTCTCTCGGTCAAAAAATGTTCAGATAACCAGATATAAAAATATAAACAGATATACAGAAATTGCTCGCTTAATATAATAGGATATCATCTACTTTGAAGATAGGATCAATCAGACTATAGAATTATTCATAATCAATCAGCTGACAAGTGGATTATTCATTGCATGCAGTAAACAGATGTCTGGCCGTGTCTATTTCTATAAGGTGGGGTTTCAATATTTTTTATGATGCGTGCCCATCAGTATCAATATTCTCACATTTGAAAAACAAATTTAATATGTGATTGAAAATAAAAATAAAATGATTAAATGAACTGAATAATGCCGGATAATCTAAAATATTCTTGATTGGATAAAATTAATTTTAATATAGTTGAGAAATATTTTTATCAGATTGAAAGATTATCACGAACTGGATAAATCATCGTATGGGATAGAAATTCAAACGTGAACTGAGTTTATTAACATAGGCGAGTTTTTGATCTAGGAGAAAACAAATAACAGTTTTAAAGAGTAAATTATGATTCAACTGAAATCAACTAGAACAGGTGACATCAGATACTTGTGGATGAGAAAACTGCGTGAGGTCTACTGTTCACAGAACTACCAGTTTCACTGTTCACTGTTCGAATCCAGCTTTAGAGTTTTGTCTTCCTGAGAATGGGAGACATAGATTTTAAAGTTGATTAACAAGTACCTAATTACGTTAATTTTCTTTGGTATATTTTGTAAAGCTAATTATCCATCCATGAATAAATTTAGTGAAACAAGCACAATAATTTGGAGATAATTAATCATTCTCAGTCTAGATCATCTAGAATGTTAACTTTTAATTTTTATTTTTTTTAGTATATTCTAGTTCTATTTCAAGATGCGCTAAAACAGAGCGTCCTCCCTCTCTCTCTCTCCCACTCACCCTCTCTCTCTTTCTCTCTTTCTCTCTCTCTCACACTCTCTCTCTCTCTCTCTCTCATTCACTGTCACTTTGTGCTTGGTTACATCTATTGTTCTTTTCGAAGATGGATCACTAGTTGAAAGTGGTTATGCGTAAATTTAAATAAAATTTTACTCCTGATTGAACTTTTTATTTATTGGTCTCAGACGTAGTTGAGCAGTGTACTAGAATGGAGCTCTCTGGATATACAAAACTTTTATTTATTTATTCAAAATGGAGTGTTTTTTGATGGTTATTCTGGGTGAGTAGCTCAAAATTTCTTATCTGAATCATTTTTATCCAACCCATAGAAATTCTATTGATGACAAGCTTACCCGGCGAACTTCGTATCGCCAAAAGTCAATGTATCTCATGTCACACTTGACTTTATTTGCTGTATCATGAAATATATCTGACAATCAATATTTTTATTTACATCTCAATACGGACCTCCTATGTGCTTAAAACTGCCGTTTTAATACCAGTAAACAATTTTATCACAGAGTGACGTGTTTATTACAGCTGGTAAGTTCATATGCTAAATCATATTATCACAACATGATCTTGAATCATGATGATCTTCCCGTTCCACGTTAGCTGCTCGACCAACAATTTCGAAAACATGGTCTGTAAGATGGATTAATATATGATTATTATTAGCCCCCCTATTAAAATTTCTGGTCAGAAACCATCCCCAATATTTACACAACATATTCCCAAAGTTTCATGCCGTTCAGTCAAGTAGTTTTCGAGTTTATAGGGAACAAACAAGCGAACAAACTAACACACATTTTTATATAAATATAGAGATTATGTTCGTCAATGTCGAGCAGAAAACGTTAAATTTTCGACATAAAGGTAACTTTTACAAGAAATAAGTGAGTGGTGAAACGAGAAAGTTTCTTAGAAAAAATTGAAATTTTCTGTCCGATTGTCAAAAGTCGCCGAAAGATCGTATTTTGGTCTCCAATGAATTTTAAAGTTGGTAGAGCGGCTGCATGGTATACTAAATTGTATACTAAGTGTCGGTTTTTGCTCGGGATTAAGCTAAGTTCAGAACTTTAAACATCTGGAGTCAGAAAATTGGCTCTGAAACGCGCCGTGGTCGTAGTTTTTATTATAATCGTTATTTTCTCATTTCTATAATTGGAAATGTTTTTCCTTGAAGAAATGAAACATTTGTTGTTGGTTATCCATCTTGTTTCCACTATTATTATTACTATTAAATTTTGTAAAACTTTAATAGTAAAATGAAACATTCTTAAATAATTCAAAATAACTGAAACTTAACACTCTTTTCTCTTTAGTTTGTGTCCAATTTTCTAGTTTTTCGAAATTTAATTCAAACGTGAACTGCGACTACGCCCTGTTTCGGAAAGCCAATTTTCTGACTCCAGCTGTTTAAAGTCTAGAACTTAACCAAATCCCGAGCTCGGAAACCGGCCCTAAAAGGTAGGAGAACTTGAAATTTTGCATATAGATTCTTAATTTACCAAGGATATTGGTATGATGATTATAGGCCTATTTTGAATTATTCAAGGTTTCAGTAGGTCAAGTTTTCAGTTTGTCAAGTTTCTATCAAACCCTTGCGGAGCACGGGTTACGTGCTAGTTTTCAATATTTATAATCATCTGGCTTGCAGTCACTGAACTTTCAAGCGTTCTGTATTTTGGTTTTGTTGGTCCCAGCTATTGATAGCAAATGGTGGCACACCATTCAGCCGCTATCCTTGACTTTGAAACTCCTGAAAGGCCAAAATATGGTCTTTCGAGTACGTTTGACAATAATTGCAAAATGAATTTCAATTATTTTTGAGAAACATAATTCAAATTGATCGAGTTATTAATCTTAAAAGAGATTAAAGTTATTAATTTTAATCTCAGTTGAAATTTATTTCAATTATTTCTGAGAAACTTTCTTGCAAGTTTCCAGATTGTCGAAAATTCCATATTTTCTGCTCGAAATATCCCAATATTGACGAACATAATGATCAATTAAAAAATAACTTTAGGTCGGATAAAGATGATCCAGACTCCGATAGAAAGTAGACATTCTCCCTGCTAATTTGATACAAAAATATTGTCAAAATGGTAATTTTTATCTAATTATAGTTTCCAGCATGTCAAAAATGTGATGTTTCCTGCTCAAAATGTCCCGACATTGACGAACATAATCATCAATTAAAAAATAACTATAGGTCGGATAAAAATGATCCAGACTCCAATAGAAAAATGAAATTCACCCCATTATTTTGATAGGTTATTCTTACAAAAATATTGACAAAATTGTAATTTTCTTCCAAAATGAGTTCCACGTTATAAATGCAGTGTTTGATTAGCAATGGTATCGACATCCTTGTCAATCATTCAACAAAGCGGAAAGCACTATCTCTTCCTCACTTTGCTCGGTTGCCAAATCTTCTTTTAACAATGTAAAATTGATAATTAATTTTCAAAACATTCCATCTTAATTATGTTGTATTTAATAATATAATTCATAATAAAATAAATTTGATTATTTTAAACGAGGATGAACAATTAATATTACATCAATAAACCTGCATCAGCTACCGTCTATAGAAGTCATTGACAAGACAGAGGATCAGCAACGTTGTTCTCCTATCTTTCTTCAATGCCATTATAACGTGGACCTCACCATAAATAACCTATAGAAAGGAGACATTCTTCCCGTTTTTTTGATATAATATTCTTACAAAAATATTGACAAAATTGAATTTTTTATCTAATTTTATTTCTCTTTTCCCAGGATAGAGCAGTCTCAGCCATTCGTAAGCCAGGAGGAGATACGAGACGAAGAAGAGGGTGACGAAGGAGAGGAGAATTCGATTGAAAGGAAAATCGATCTATCAGCTGTGGCGATCACATCTGTGAAGGAGAGGAGAAAACCTCCGTTGAAGGAGGAGGAGGCAAAATGCGAGATAAAGAAGGCAGAGAGAAAAGGACTGATAGCTCAGGTCAGTTTTGAAAAAAATTTTTTACTTTCCTTGCCCTATTACCTAACGTCAGGTACACTAGCGTCAGGTGATCAATTTTCATAACGACAAGGAAAGTTGTGTGAGTGGGCCGCAGCAGATTTTTTTGGCTTTTGAGGCTGTGCAAAGGCTAAAAAAAAACTTTCTACTGGTGATATTTCTCAATGTTTTTCAATTTGTATATCATCAAGCCATCAAAATTTTCTCAGAAGAACATTCTTTCCCGAACGTTACTTTTTGAGATATGAGCGCCTAAAGTTTAAATTTTTGGGACAGAACATAATATCTAATTCGGTAAGAGATAAATCTATGATATTCATGGTATTTTTGATTGAGTAAAACAAAAAAATTTTGAAAAAATCTATTTTTGAGTAAGTTATTCAATTTACCAAAAAAAAGTTATTTTCAGTCATTTTTAGTTAATTGAATAACTTTCTCAAAAATTTATATTTTAGGAAACTTTTGTTTCACTCAATCAAAAATACCATGAAGAATTTATGCTCTGAATCTCATGGATTCATCTCTTACCGAATTTGAAATGTTTGGTCCCAAAAACTTAAACTTTGAGCACCCATATCTCAAAAAAGAGGCCTACTAATCAGAAAAAAAATGTTTTCCTGAGAAAACTCTTTTATTTTGATGGCTTCATGATATTCAAATCAAAAAACCTTGAAAAATATCACCAGTAGAAAGTTTATTTTCAGCCTTTGCACAGCCTTAAATAGAGATTGTCTTGTCAAGAAACTTTTTTTTACATAGGGTGATTATTTACTTTAAAAAGTGATATTTACGTTACAAAGTTATATTTACAAGAAGTGACATTCACTGCATCAAGATCTCAGTTAATCAAGAATCAGCCCGGGTAGGTTATGTAGTGAGGTCCACGTTATAATGGCAGTGTTTGATTATCCTTATCTATCATCTAACAAAGCGCATAGAGTGCTTCTCGCTTTGCTCTGTTGCCAGATCGTCTTTTAACAATGTAGAGTTGATAATTATCAATTAACAAAATTTTAATTATGAAAATTCATTATGAAACTATTGTTTAATAAAATATAATAGATTGTTTTAAATGAGAAAGAACAGTTATTAATATAACATTCATACAGAGATGCTCTATCTAATCACACTAAATTGAGATAAATTCCCAGAGGAATGCAAAAATTTCTCTCACAAAGGCCAAGTTGCACGAAAGCCGGTTAAATTTTAACCTGATTAACTTCACGTGAACCAAATCAGAGAAGACCATTTCAAAAAGATGGATCTACTGGAATTAATCAGGATTGAAAATAACCCGGCTTTTTTGCAACCGGCACTAAGTACCTGATTGAATGATTACAAAAGTTCAACAGCTGAGTCATAATTTTGACACAGTCACACACACATGAACTCACTCACTCACTTCCATCACCAACAGACGACAAAATAATTATTATCAGCTGTTTTTCCAAGGATGAATAATAGTTATCCTTTTAATGTCCTTCAGCGAGTTTTCCCAGGGATGAGACCTAGTGCAATCGAATCTTTATATTATAAACCTACTATGTTCTGAGAATCGTTAGAGCCGTTTTCGAGATCTGGTGCAATACAAACATATAAACTTCTAAACATCCAAACATCTACGACATCTCTCGTATACATCCAAACATCTCTCGTATATATATATAAAAGCGAAATGGCACTCACTCACTCACTGACTGATTGACTGACTCACTCACTCGCAGAACTAAAAATCTACCGGACCAAAAACGTTCAAATTTGGTAGGTATGTTCAGTTGACCCTTTAGAGGCGTATTCCGGTGAAATACAAACATATAAACATCTAAAAATCCAAACATCTAAGCATATAAACATTATAAACAGATGTTGCTCGTTTAATAGTATAGGATATGTAGTGAGGTCCACGTTATAATGGCAGTGTTTGATTATCCTTATCTATCATCTAACAAAGCGCATAGAGTGCTTCTCGCTTTGCTCTGTTGCCAGATCGTCTTTTAACAATGTAGAGTTGATAATTATCAATTAACAAAATTTTAATTATGAAAATTCATTATGAAACTATTGTTTAATAAAATATAATAGATTGTTTTAAATGAGAAAGAACAGTTATTAATATTACATTAATAGACCTGTATCTGCTACCTTCTATAGAAAGCGTTGACGAAACAGAGGATCGGCAACAGGTTTCTCCTATCTTTCTCCACTGCCATTATAACGTGAACCTCACTATATATATGCAAAATGTGAAGTTAATCAGTTGAGTAGTTGAGACGTGATGATGCGTCGTTCGTGAATTTCCTATCCCGTACGTCTATAGAAGGCATTGACAAAACAGAGGATCGGTAACGGGTTTCTCCTATCTTTCTCCACTGCCATTATAACGTGGGCCTAAATATTTATGTATGCAAAATTTCAAGTTAATCAGTTGAGTAGTTGAGACGTGATGATGCGTCATTCATAAATTTCCTATCCTCTACGTGTCTAGCCTTGAACAAGTGAAAAGAAATTAAATTTTTGAAGAGAAATGCAGATTCATTATCTGGAAATGAATCTTTATCTTTCATCGATAAAACTTTTTCACTCCGAGTTTAATCATTCACGACGTTAGAGTAGTCTACTTGGTATTCTGCAAACGATAAAAATGATCATAATTCTTGTAATTAAAATGATCATATCGTGATATTTGCTATGTTGGCTAAGATTAGCTAGAGCTTAGCTTAATCTTTAGCTCGGAAATGGGCCCTTATTCTAAACTGGCATGTAACCCGTGCTCCGCAAGGGTCGAATAAAAACAAGACAAACTACAAACTAAAAGTGATGAAATCTTGAAGATTTGAAAATAGGCCTGTAACCTTCCTCAGTAAATAAAGAATCTAATATCGGGGACCGAGCTTCGCTCTGGAATACAAAATCATAAAAAATTTATTCCAAAAAAAGAAATTATAAAAACATTTATAACATTCATACAGAGATGCTCTATCTAATCACACTAAATTGAGATAAATTCCCAGAGGAATGCAAAAATTTCTCTCACAAAGGCCAAGTTGCACGAAAGCCGGTTAAATTTTAACCTGATTAACTTCACGTGAACCAAATCAGAGAAGACCATTTCAAAAAGATGGATCTACTGGAATTAATCAGGATTGAAAATAACCCGGCTTTTTTGCAACCGGCACTAAGTACCTGATTGAATGATTACAAAAGTTCAACAGCTGAGTCATAATTTTGACACAGTCACACACACATGAACTCACTCACTCACTTCCATCACCAACAGACGACAAAATAATTATTATCAGCTGTTTTTCCAAGGATGAATAATAGTTATCCTTTTAATGTCCTTCAGCGAGTTTTCCCAGGGATGAGACCTAGTGCAATCGAATCTTTATATTATAAACCTACTATGTTCTGAGAATCGTTAGAGCCGTTTTCGAGATCTGGTGCAATACAAACATATAAACTTCTAAACATCCAAACATCTACGACATCTCTCGTATACATCCAAACATCTCTCGTATATATATATAAAAGCGAAATGGCACTCACGATCCCTGTCCATTTTTGATACCTAACAATCCCGGGATTTTTCAGCATCAATCCCGGGATTTTCGGGATTGTAAACCTGAAATTGTGAATCATATTTTTCCAAAAAACAATTCAATATTGAATTCATTTACGGTGATGAATATGAGTTTTTATAACTAATTTATTGTTCCAAGTATTTGACTAATTTATTCTACAGGCACAGCCTACAGTTGCATATATATAATATCGATTGTATACTATACTCTTTACTGGATTTATAGAATTCGCATTATCAGTTCGCATAAATGGCAGAATGGTTGTTGATCGGTTTTTATGTCTCTACACTTGTTTCTGTCTACACAGCACCACAATTTATTACCAGTCTAGACGGCGCAATATTTGCAATAGTGCTGCTGGCATTTCCTTGAAATGCAATCCGAACTTCGAAAAGACTTCATAAATCAGAAAGCACTAACGATTCACTCTCTGTCTAATTATTCCTCTTCTCTCCTCTTTCTCTATCATTAGTAGAATATCTAGTTGGAGTAAATATTATAGTTGGTTCTACGAAATTTCATTTAGTAGTGTAGTGGTTCAGCTTTCGCATTGTTTGGTCGGTATGGCGTTACGGTTTACAAAAAGTATTCTATTTTATTATTAATTCAAGTGTTATTAATTCACTTTACAGTATTTGACGTAATTAAAGTGTGAACTCTATCCCGTCCTGATGAAGGATAGAAATGCTTTTGTTCTACATAAAAAAGACTCTGATGAGTTATCTTGCTTTCCTCAGTTCTAACTATCATCTAGGATACAGCAATTTTAAGGTAGGACATAAAATTAAACAGTTACTCCTAATCTTGAAAACATTTATAGAAATAGAATGTTCAATTTTAATATTATTCCCCAGTTTTTTTTTTCATTTTAATAATAGCCTCTCCCTCTTTAATGGGCCCTTTTTCATCTCCACACACTGTTACTGAACATCTAATTGGGAGGAACGATTGGTTAAAAAATGCATCAAACTGATTTTTGCCAATCCCGGGATCAGTCCCGGGATCCCGGGATTGATATTGGATAATCCCGAAATACCGGGATTGGAAATCAGTCCCGGGATTGACATCCCTACTCCCCACTGATGTATCATCACCCACCCTGATAACATACAATCCCCTTGTCCCATCAGAGTAGGTGAGAATCATTGAGGTAGAGTAAAATCTTTATTCAAATGTAATCATGAAATTTGTGGTGTTATTATTCTACTAAAGAAAAAATACATTGGATCAATAAAATTTTATTTGAATTCCATCAATCCCGAATGTTTTCGGTTAACACAATCATTTTTTATTTACATCTACAAAAATATCTTTTCTGTTTTTGTTACAAGGCTAAATGTACAAAAGTTTGATTCTTATAACAGGGAACATACCAACATAAGTATATTGCATCTCTAATCTGTTTGCAGCAAAGTAAAACTGGAAACTATTCTTCATTATTCAAAGTAGATTTTCCTAAATAGAATTATGATTGAGAGTATTTGCAAGAATAAGTGTTAACTCAGAAGTTATAAGATAATAAAACTAAAACTTAATAAGTTTGTGGAGGCTACAAAATAAGAATAAATAGCCTAGAACAGTTTACAATATTTTTTTTCCAAAAAGTGAACATTTTTCTTCAAATTTGGAATAATCTTTCAGAGTCCTACATAAAGAACAGTTTACAATATTTTTTCTGTAACGTGAACATTCTCCTTTAAATTTAGATTAATCTTTTACATTTTCATCTAAAAACAGTATTTTCAAGCAACAAAGTAAAACTGGAAACTATTCTTCATTATCCAAAGTAGATTTTCCTAAATAGAATTATGATTGAGAATAGTTGCAAGAATAAGTGTTAACTCAGAAGTTATAAGATGATAAAACTAGAACTTAATTAGTTTGTGAAGGCTACAAAAGAAGAATAAATAGCCTAGAACAGTTTACAATATTTTTTTTCCAAAAAGTGAACATTTTTCTTCAAATTTAGAATAATCTTTCAGAGTCCTAAATAAAGAACAGTTTACAATATTTTTTCCAAAAAGTGAACATTTTCCTTCAAATTTAGATTAATCTTTTACATTTTCATCTAAAAACAGTATTTTCAATCATTTAAAAGTTTCAAAGCAATGCTTAATAACTTTTATGTATCAAGAAGCTTAAATTTAGGGTATTAAAATTAATGTGGTCATTTTTTCCTTTAGCAGGAACAATCACAGGCACATCTTCGAACTCTCTTCTCGCGCTTGTGGAACACACTGTCCACACTTCGGATCGAACGTGGTTGAACAACTGAAAAAAGAGACAAATGTTTTCAGAATATTGCAAAAATTGAATAAACTAACATTCCATAAATTCTAATAGTTATATGTGCAACTAGTGCGCAAAGTGACAGTTTGCTGCACCGAAAGAAAGGCGAGGGCGGAATGGTTTCTTGAGTGCAGCAGAGGAACTTTGCGCACGTATTTCACATTAAGTTTTTCCTACAGTTACCATTGAATATGAAAAGTGGGTAATTATGGGTAAAATTGCCTGAAATCCATCAAATGTTTTTCTGTGTAATTTTATTATTGATAAAAACCTTAATCCTAAAATCCTAAAGTCCTCGTTGTCCTTGGTTATAATATATAGGTACTTAATAATTAGCGCGTTGTGCTTCGTTGCACCTCTGCTCACTATAGCAGCCCAGTCACTGTTACCAACTTCATTTTGATTTTGCTGCACTATTGCTCCATATAGCCTACTAAGTATTTTGCGTTGCCATGTTGCAAATCTGGAGTGCAGAAAAATTTTTCCCGCACTAGAGCGGAAAAGTGATTCTTTGCGTTCTATAAAGATTTTATAAAATAAAATTTTCCTACAGTTACGTTGAAAAGTGGCCATTGCTGCACTGATTACAGAACGCAATGAATCACTCTAGTGCGGGAAAATTTTTTTCTGCACTCCAGATTTGCAACATGGCAACGCAAAATAGTTAGTAGGTTATATGGAGCACCAGTGCAGCAAAATAAAAATGAAGTTGGCAACTGTGACTGTGGTGCACGTTATAATAATATTAAGGACACCGAGGACAGCGACATGAGTGACAGCCGCCCCTTCATTCAAACACTACTACATTATTCAATTTGACAATAAATTAAGGTTTTTATTAATAATAAAATTACACAGAAAAACATTTGATGCATTTCAGGCAATTTTACCCATAATTACCCACTTTTCATATTCAATGGTAACTGTAGGAAAAATTTAATGTGAAATACGTGCGCAAAGTTCCTCTGCTGCACTCAAGAAGCCATTCTTTAAGCATTCAAGTAAACGTTTCTTTCGGTGCAGCAAACTGTCACTTTGCGCACTAGTTGCACAAATAACTATTATTCTATCAAATGTTGATTACATATACTGATGTTACTAACGTGAATTCATTATCTTAAATTTGAATCTTTTGGAGCATATTAGTGAACCATGTATTATTATTATTTTAAAACAAATTTGCGTACATTTTGAGAATATGCATGGGAGTTATGTTGGCATCACATTTAAGAATATGCATATAAGAGTTATGTGAGTTGATTTTTGAAACATATTTGTCCACATTTTAAGAATATGCATAGCAGTTATGTGGGCAGAAAATTATATTTGAGAATATGCATACGAGTTATATGGGCATCACACTTAGAAAAAACTACAATTTTACATCAATTTGCTTTTTTTTGTTTGATTGTAACTTGAAAATAGATTGTTTCATCTCGTAATCATGTTTCAAGGATATGATATAGGATAGGATTAGGCTATTATAAGGATATGTTATCATCCATCACCAATAAGTACATAAAAAAAATCACTGTTGATTGATGCAAGCATGCTCCGTGATACAGAACCGTCACCAGTTTGTACAAGTGCAGTTTTCCAATATTAATTGACAAGAAATAGTAATCATCATTATATAATATTATGCTCATCACCAAGAGACAAAGTCAAAAAGTTGATCACAATACATGAATGAAAGGTTCTGTTTAACAAGATGCAAACTGAGATATTGATATTAAATGAAAACATCCAATGTAGGTTCCATATGTAGCTACCAGCAACAGCCTATTCTTCATTCTTTGAATGTTGGTACATTTTCAAATTACAAACATGTATTAAGTATGATCTATGTGTTGAAACCGTCAACAACTCAACATAATTGCGGAGTTGAAGGTTCAAACACAATTATTTAAACAGTAGAAAAGACTTACAAGTTCATGATTTTCTTGTAACTGTACCTAGATATTTTTCCTTAGTCATCACAATGCTTTCCTCCCTTTTGTAGACAGTTGTCATCAAAATCGTCAGCGTCCGATCCATTTTCAAATATGACCTCGTTGATATCATCGAAACCATTCATAAGGAAATCTTCCAGATTGAATGGCATTGAATCAGTTTTGTCGACAAATTGATTAGCTTTTTCGAAAACCTCCATATCATCATTGTTGTTTACGTTGAAAAATGGAAGACCAGTAATTTTGAAATTGAATTTGAATGGGAAATCGGGTAGAGAGTCGAAAATTGAAGTGAGTCCTCTAGTTAGGTCACTTGGTTCCATGAATGTTTGGTCTGGAGTGTTGAAGAAGAATCGAGCAATTGACACTCGTTTCACCGGCTGCAATAGATCGTCGAGTTCGTCGAAGACTTCAGAAGGTGCTGGATAGATAGACAAACAAGTGGTTAGGCAAAACATGCAGACAAATAAAACAGAAAAATATGTTAATTTGATATAAATTAGTTATACAGAGAAGGATCATGCTTCATATTATTTTCAAACAAATAGAAGATTTCAATCTTGAAAAATCATCATTTTCAATAGGGAATAGTGAATTTCCTACATGCTTTTGATATTTTTCCATTCTCGTAGCATTTATAAAGCAGTGAGATATGTTAAGTCTGTTGAATTATTATTGTTTGCAAGTGAAATATTGTTGATATTTAGATAACAGTCAGTAAGAAACCTATTATAGCATAGATGTGTGCTAAGCCTAAGTTATCTCTTCCACCATTTTTGTAAAACATTACTACAAGAAAAGTATGAGTTGATCAAGAAGGCAATATTTTGTTTTAATTTGAAAGCACTGCTAGTGTGTTGCCATGTTTTTACAAACTTTACAACTTCCTCCACCTCCATTACCAATTTCATAAACTTATTGTTCCTTCACCAGCATTACTATAACTACTACAGTATTGAATAAAAAGAATAAATAGCCTATATGAAGAAAACGCAGATTGTAACTATCACCACCTTAGATTGATAGATATAGAGATTTAGGGCCGTGTTTATGGACGATTCTTGAGAACATACTTGGACAAGCATGCTTCGTTAAGGCTGAGCAAAGGCTAAAAATAAACTTTCTACTGGTGATATTTTCAAAGATTTTTGATTTGTATATCATGAAGCTATCAAAATGAAAAAGGTTTCTCAGGAAAACATTTTTTTCCGATCATTACTTTTTGAGATATGAGCGCCTAAAGTTTAAATTTTTGGGACAGAACATTTCAAATTCGATAAGAGTCTGATCCATGCGATACAGATGATAAATTCTTCACGGTATCGTTGACTGAATAAAACAAAAATCTTTTGAAAATATCAATTTTAGAGAAAGTTATTCAATTACCCAAAAATGAACAAAAATAACTAAAAGTAATTTTTAGTAAATTGAATAACTTTCTCAGAAATCGATATTTTCAGAAATTTTTGTTTTATTTAATCAAAATTACCATGAAGAATGCATCCTCTGAATCTCATCCTCTTATCTCTTACCGAATTTGGAATATTCTGTCCCAAAAATTCAAACTTTAGGCGCTCATATCTCAAAAAGTAATCATAAAAAAATGTTTTCCTGAGAAAACTTTTTCATTTTGATAGCTTGATGATATAAAAATCGAAAAACTTTGAAAAATATCACCAGTGGAAAGTTTATTTTCAGCCTTTGCACAACCTTAACCAATCACAAAGATTTTAATACGGTAGCTATAGTAGAGTCGTTCTGTTTGGCTGCTATATGCAACTGACGCGTTGGCTGAGAGAGCTTTTAAGAATCGTTCATGAATTACAGCCCTAAGCCTGCTTAAAGAGCAACTGGGTGATGAAATCCTGAGAAAATCTATGGTTCATCCAAGTCTTTTGCTAGTGCATCACACGCTTCCAATGTGTTATTCCAGTGTATAATATTATAAGAAGCCTTCATACATTAGAGCTTCCTAGAAGCACTGAGGAAGAACAAAGTTCCTCCTTTTTTCTGTGCAAGAACATTTTTTTTCTAGATTAGCAGTACTCACAGTGAGGTCTTGGCTGTTCAACCTCATTGGCTGCAGCGGCTAGGGCAATGGGACCTTGACCTTGTTGCTGCATCACGTGAACGGGCAGCCTCTGGAAGGGCGGTGGTGGGGGGCGCACCATGTCGCTGGGTACGGGGTGGTCTCCCCTCAGGTGCATTTCGCTGGCCACGGGGTGTTCACCCCTCATGTGCATGGCACGACCCTCGATCGGAATCACATGCTCTTCAGTGCGAGCGATGATGTGGATCGGCTCGTTTCCTGATTCGCTCATGCTTTCCTGGGCGATCCTGGTTACATAGTAAAATGTACATATTATTGCGAATTAATTAACATAAAATAAACATACAATTGTCTTTTTTCTTTTAGGCTACTCTTGAATATAGATAAAAATAAAAATATAACTTGGCATCATATAGCCGAAACATGTTGTGACTAAACCATTTTAAAAATGGTACTTAGATTTCTATTTTTATTTATAATAAACTTACAATCTTGAAATTCCTGAAGGTTTCCTTCCTTCCAAATTCCTTGAGATTCCTGAATTGCTCCAATTTTCCCCAAGGCTCGCCACTAACGGTATAACATGTATGATAGGCATGTTCATGAACACACATGTTAATCATGCATGTTTTGTCATCAGCAAGAGGTTTCTAACATAAACTGAACTACGAATAGCAATGAATAAACCACTGAAAAATCACAAGTTATAATGATAGAAAAATAATTTAACCTCAAAGAGAGCAGCAGAGAAAATATGAATAAGAAAAAATCGGTGTTGCATAACTTAACCTCAAAAAAATTTGCTGAGAGCCTTTTGCTGTGATGACAACAATGTATGACAAGATGTGTATCATGCATGTCCTATTGTAACAAGTTGTTTGAGGTGAAGCATGGTAGGATTTATTTATCTGGTGCGAATGTTCAGAGGCATCTGGTTGAGCAAGATTCATTATTGGTTTAATCTGGCTGAACATTATTATCTCAGTGAAAATAATATAATTATCTGTCTCATTAATATCCCTCATTATAGTATGTACAAATTCACTTCAGACTTGGATGAATATGCAGCGCAGAGAAATGGTGGGAGATCAGCCAATTACAGTGATTAATAAAGTCATAGGTAGAAGCGCGGTTGCCTATTTGTCAGTCGTCTGACTGCTTTTAGACAAGAAACTTAGCATGTGTAGCATGAGCACATGAACAGTCACTAGAAGTTGGAGAACGCTGGCCGCTTCAAAACGGCAACATCGCGCCTCTGTATCCCTCCCGCTGTATGCTTTCTCTGCTGCGCATGTCCATCCCAAGTAGTAATAAATTCATATTGTTTGAGGTGAACCATAGAAGGATTTGCTCACCTGGTAAGGATGTTGAGTGGGATCTGGTTGAGCGAGATGGGCTGTGGGGCGGACTGCTGTTGCTGTTGCTGGGGTGGGGCCATCATGTGGGGCTGCTGGTGGAGGTGGGATGGCATCATGTGCATCTGTGGGTGTGGGCCTTGGTGCATGGGCATGTGCTGGGCATGTGGGGGCATCTGCTGCTGCTGCTGCTGCTGTGGGCTCATCATGTGTTGGTGCATGGGTCCATGGTGCTGACCACCCATTGGCATGGGCATGCCCATTGGCACTGGGCCTCCCTGGTGCATCTGCATGGGCACTGGTACAACCACTGGTGTTCCCATTGATTCCATTGGCACGTGTCTGAAATTAGCCAATCATAGTAATATTAATCGTTGATGAATGAATGAATTTATAAGATGGCTGAAATATGATAGGCTAGAATGAGATATCATGTAACAATCACTATAGTGAGATCAAGGTTATAATGGCAGTGAAGAAAGGTAGGAGAGCAACGTGCCAATCCTGTTTTGTCAATGCCTTCTATAGACGGTAGCTGATACAGGTTTATTGATTCAATATTAACTGTTCATTCTCGTTAAAAATAATCAATTACCGTATATTTTATTAAGCAAGAAATTATATTTTCCAATAACTTCATAATAAATTTTCATAATTAAGATAAAATATTTTGTTAATCAATCATCAATTCTACATTTTTAAAAGACGATCTGGCAACAGAGCAAAGCGAGAAAGAGATAGCGCTATCCGCTTTGTTGAATGATAGACTAGGATAGCAGTACCATTGCTAATGGAATACTGCCATTATAACGTGGACCTCACTATATAGTAGCTTTGATTATTAGAAATATTTATTGAATATTTAAAATCATTTCAATGATCACTTGTAAATCCTTTACATAGCTTTCCACTTCGGTAGAAATTTCATAGTTACGAACAAGTAATTTCGACAAAAATTGTTGGCTACAATGAAAATCTTTGTGAAACACTTGTTCGTAACAAGCAAATCACTTGTAAACTTGTAGAAATTCATTGTAACTACAAGTTTACAATTCTGCTTTTGTGAAACGCTAGTAATCAGCTGTTCTCCAAAACCATGGTTGGCAACAAGACTTGTAACCTACTTTGTACCTTTGGGAAACGGGCCCCTGAAGTTGTTTAGGATTCCATTGGCACGTGTCTAAAATGAACCAATTGTAGTAAATTAATCATAATTGATGAATGAATCAATTTATTAAATGGCTGAAATATGATAGGCTAGAATGAGATATCATGTAGCATTGTAGCAATCACTATCAAAGACTGTTAATGAGTGTAGAATCACTTCATCTACCACAATGAATAATGATAAGAATCCCTAAAGTATAGAAATATAGATATACAGTTCAAGCCTGAACAAACTAGGTAATTAAGTATTGCTCTGAAATGTTATATTTTCCTATTACAATGCAGTCTCCAAAATTACTGAGTATATGAGCTTAGAGAAAAGATGGCATCAGAAGATATTCCATGGTAAAGGCCACCTTTCTTTAGCATGTCATCTTTTCTCTATGGTATGAGTAACTCGGTTGTATTACTGAGTTACTCAGAGAATAACTGGTAACCAAGTACAAAGACAATAATATTAAGGTTGCTGTATGTTGATGAACAAAAATTGATGAAAGAAAAAAAATGTGATAATCAGGAAAGCGGTACGTAGAAGCGTAGAACTGAGTTGAGTACCGTTTAGCCGTATTTCTATTTGAAATAAAGGACAGTGCAACAAAACCAGTCTATTGAAATTGAAACAAAGAACAATAATATGGGTGAATTGCATAACTGATTTCACGGACACCTGCCATGTTATTTCATTGGTTGGAATATTCTCAACAGAAATTAACGCCATTGTATGTTGGTAAGCGGCTGTTGCAAATAAATGGACTAGATACTGTGTTCCGGTAGTTGATAATAATTATTGTTGGAGCTATTATCAGACTTCCTGGTGTTAGAAATGAGGCGAACAAAACAATAGACACTATTGTCAGAGACAAATAATACAAGTAACGGTATCTTTTCTCCAAGATATCATCTTGAAATTTCATGTCTTCTCATTACTATAGTATCTGAAAGGTAGCAACTACCTTTCAGTATGGTTTGCTATATTATATTAGCTATATTTATATTTGCTATATAAACTATTGTCAGAGACAAATAATACAAATAACGGTATCTTTTCTCTATGATATTATCCTGATATTTTTTTCATTAGGTACTGTAGTATCTGAATGGTTGCTGTTTATTGATGAACGAAATTTGATGAAGTGGAATAGATAGAAAACTTCAATATCAGAAAAGCAGTAGAACTGAGTTGAGTACCGTAAGCCGTATTTCTATTTGAAATAAAGGACACTGCAGCAAAACCAGTCTATTGAAATTGAAACAAAGAACAATAATATGGGTGAATTGCATAACTGATTTCACGGACACCTGCCATGTTATTTCATTGGTTGGAATATTCTCAACAGAAATTAACGCCATTGTATGTAGGTAAGCGGCTGTTGCAAATAAATGGACGAGATACTGTGTTCCGGTAGTTGATAATAATTATTGTTGGAGCTATTATTACACTTCCTGGAGTTGGAAATAATGCGAACAAGATCATAACAATTGTGAATAATCATAATTTGAGCATGGAGGTGTTGTAATTTCTAACCTGAATTATTTAATTGCTCTGACTATGTGTCGATAATAGCTTGAATAAAATTTGAGATTTAAGCTTTATCCTCTTCAATAGAATGTATCAATGAATCTCATAATTTTATTAATAGAAATGATAAAGCAAGGATGTGTAGACCAAGAATAATTAAAAATCATATTTAACATTATATTTTCTAATCATTCTATCATTTTAATGGATTGTGTTTTGTGTATCATCATTGAATAGATTTTAAATATTAGCGAACTGAGAAAATTGTTTTTTTTTTCAAAATTATTATGATTAGTTTAACATACCGCCATTACATTATCAGATTAAATGTGAATAGATTTTAAATATTAGCGAACTGAGAAATTTGTTTTTTTTTTTAAATTTATTATGATTAGTTTAACATACCTCCATTACATTATCAGATTAAATGGGCGATAGGTCTGTACAAGCTCTCATGATTTATGATAAAAGCTGTGCTTTTAGAATATTAAGTATGTTTTTGTTTGGTCCTGCAAAATTATTTCTTTAATATGTGAATATTTCCTATTTTAGTGATTACAATATGAAATATTCCTTCTATGTTTGGTTTTGAAGCATCTAAATTTAAAATCTACGTTGGTGAAATAATTAAGCACTGAACATTTTGTGAACTACAATACAACCCATGTAACTACAAGACTATGTGTAAACTTATCCAAATTTGGGAGAGAAGTAGCACAAGGTTACCTTATTTTTTTCTTCCTATCATTTTGATGATGTAACTATTGTATCAATCAAAAAAGAATTCACATTCATAAACTTTTTTATTGATACCTTCCCTTGAAGCCGTCTTTAATTATTTATTATATTTAGTATTTAATAAAAGCACAATACAAAATGAAAGTTTAAAATACAATACAATAGAATTTGAAGTTTTTATAGTACCGATTGAAGCTGTAATTCATAAATTTGTTTCTTAACTGTAAGTAATGATTTGATTTGATTAAATTTTCTCCCTGGAGACTCTTTAAAGAGTATAGGAAATTGTCAAGGACTATTTGTCAAAAAAATAAAGGAATACATATAAACATTATATTATATACATCACATTCCACAATGTACATTGCAATTTAATCCTCCTAAAAGCCTCATTCTCCATCCATAAATTCTTGAATACTGTAGTAAACCCCGTTTGCTAAATATTTTCTCAATAGCTTTTTGAAAATATCCTTATTCTCATTTTCTCTCAATGGAGTCTCCAACTTCAAATACGTCACAATTATGATACCTGAATAAATATTTTATTATTTTGATTGTATGTATTATAGTATTAGAATTAGTATTAGTACTGACAAGTTACCTGTCAAATGGGATTCATGAGATTCATGATTTATCTTAATTTTTCAACACCTCTGTCATCGCGCCAGATCTTTTCAATAAGCTAGAGAGGATTGTCACGAAGTGCAAATGGGACTCTCAAAAGTCGGTCACGGAGTGAATAAACCATCAAGCACACTCCATCTCCATCACTCTGAATGACTCGGTTCCCGTGCAACTCAATAGATATCCGCTCGCGCTTTTTGCCCGTGGAAAGAACAAAGAAGTTTCTACTTTTGCAACAGTATTTCCGTTCGATGGACACAGTCGAATCTTCCTGCTCTAAAATCAGCAGCTAGAGTGCGATAGAAGTGAGAAAACTCTTGAGACAATAAGCTACTTTATTCTGCACTTCTAATTTGAAATAAATCCAACAGTTATTTCATAAAAATATGATTGAATTTTGAACAATTCTTCATAAATAATATTGTTGAATTTTCCTTGTAAAATTGCATAATCTATACTATAATAAAGTAAATAACTGGCTTATACACATATGGGATAGGAGAATTATGTTTGACGCATCATCACGTCTAAACTACTGGACTGATTAACTTGAAATTTTGTATATAGATTCTTAATTAATCGAGGTCAAGTTCTCAGTTTGTCAAGTTTTAAAATAGACCCTTGCGGAGCACGGGTTACCTGCTACTTGAAAATATTTTTCAAAAAGTGTGTTATTTAGATAGTAATATAATACTGTAGCTTTTACACAGTAGCCACAAGGCATATGACTCGTAGAGAGTGTTATAGGCCTATTTTCCATTCTTCAAGAGATCATTACGTCAAGTTTTCAGTTTGTCATGTTTTAAAATAGACCCTTGTGGAGCACGGGTTTCCTGCAAGTCTAAGATAGAGGAAAAATATGTTGGGCAGTGTTAAATTAGAGAAGGAAAAATGAAAGCTAGATCCAAACTCTTATTATTACATTTCAAAATAATACTTGTTGAGAGCTTATTGAGCTTACCAACTGTCCACTTAACCGATTTTCACGAATCATGATCGTCAGCCAATAGTAGTTTTATACAAGTATTATACAAGTATCATGCAAGTATCACACAAGTATCATACATAGTAGTATAAGTAGTTTTTTTAGAAATTGATCCGATCCAAAATTCAGTAACTGATAATCGAGAGTGGAGTATCTGTTCTTTTCTGACTATGAGGAGAATAGTGGAACCATCAGATGCTGAACATTCATTCTATCAGGGTATAAATGATTTACTATAACTCCGATTGTATCAATCGCTAGCTTTCCTGGCCTGAAGCATGACAGGGCATCTCTACGCTTCGTATTTCAGCCTTCGCCTTCTTACTTTGCATCGCGTGACCAATAGGTGAAACGACTCATCTTGAAGATGATATAATAAGATATGTAATAAATTCTTTTGTGTGTTACGGTCAAGAATCTACTAACTTCATAATGTTTTAAAACTTTCTAAAAATTCAATTCCGAAAAGTCCAATCGCTGTATCAACAGCTGTAGACTATTACTGTATAGTATTGTAGTCTATAATAATTATTATTATTATATCTACTATAGCCGCTACGCGCCTAGAGTCGTCGCATAGGAATTGGACCTTTTAGCCAGTTACTCACACATCGATTTTTGGAGGTACAATTTTTTGCCGTCCTTATAAATTCTATTAGATCAAACAATTGGTGTTTGTCAAGCTCCGTTCAATCTAGTTTAAACAAGCACGCGATCATCCTGCGATCATATTGCGAACCTCTCGCGTAACATCTTGTGTAACGTTAATGATTGGAGCGTGTTGGTGGCGCGTATATCTGTACGCACCTTAATGGAGTTTATAAGAACGGCAAAAAATCGTACGACCAAAAATCGATGTTTGTGTAGCTAGCACACATGTGTTTAGGCTCTCGGACCTTTTATATGGAAAATTGGAATCAATACCCGAAGAAGCTATTCATACACAAGACACAAGACATTTATATGAATTCATTACTTGCCTTGTCTAGGGTTTAAGTAGTTTTTCCTGTATTACAGGACTTTTAAATGTTCATGTAATAGAGTACTTGGGTTCATGATATAATTACTGTATTCAATATTCTAATAATAAACAGAGCTTTATCCAATAGAGAAACCTAATAGAACAATATCTTCAATGCTGTTTTCCATCACGAACTTCTTACAGTATTATTAAATCACTTTTTGCTATTAGAAAAAACAACTGACAGTCAAATTTTTCACAATAGATGAATTAATCATTCACTGTGAGTGATAATTATTGTGATAACTAATGATATTGTCCTTTTTGCTATTAGAAACAGCAACTAGCAGTCAAATTTTTTACATTAAATAGATTCATTTAAACAATTAAAAAAAAACAACTAGCAGTCGAATTTTTTACAATAAATTAATAGATTCATTTATTGTAAAAAATTGACTGCTAGTTGTTTTCTCTAATAGCAAAAAGAACAATAGGCTATCATTAGTTCTTCGGTATATTAGAGAGACGTTAGAAGAAGAAGGATCTTCAAGAAATAGGCTTGGAAGTTGAGGGTGCCATTGATAAAATGAAAATAAACCACTTACTTGAAACGCACATATTCGATTGTCATAAATGCACAGGGAGATTGTATGCAGAAAAACGACAACGATTTGAGAGAATGAAGAAATATTGGGCTGATCGAAAAGCCATACAGCTTCAGAACTAAGTAAGATTTAAGTTGATTGACTTAAAGAGGCCAATGTGGTCAAAAATGAAAAAGAAAAGTCATAGCTGAAGGTCTAAAGGTATTAGATGTAGGAATAATATGATGTAGGAGACAATGGAATAAGTAAACGAGCGCTATGAAGCCTTTCAAAGTGTATTATTAGTAATTTAATATTAGTATTTCTTGTTAAGTATACTAACCTTTGATCATGGCCACTCTCACAGAAGATAGCCATACGTTCTCCGGTGATGTGCTCGTAACGTGGGTCGGTGGTAACGTTAACTCCGAATGGTAATCTAACAGTCTTTGGTTGGTGGTCCATCACCTCCTCGGCGCGCCTCTTCTCCACCACACAGTTCATTCGGGATCTCTGGTTCTTCTCCATCAGCGACTGCAAACATTATATTATCACAAATCTTCCAGTGCTCAACAAACATTAATATATCTTAGTATCAGGAATCGTTTGAATTTCAACTGTTTACGTTTGTGATATTGAAATATCTTGGGAGTCTGATCTCTCAAGTTGTCAAACTATCATGCAATAAAGAGACTGCCAAGCATATCACACTGGATTGCGACAAGCAACCAGATGATGAATGGAATGTTAGCATAGGGAGAAACTCCTGGTTCTTGCAAAGGTCACAGGTATTGATTTACCTAACTAACATACTACTTGGGAACACAATAAGCTTCGGTTCGTTCTTTGAATCTTTGGATCCTTGAATCCGTCCCTTCGAAATAATAATAATCATGCAATAAACTGAAAAACTTCATAAAATGTATAAATTCAGGGCTACTTTTTTGTATCTATAAAATAGAATTATAGTCCCTTTGAAATTAATAAAATAATAGAATAAGAATACAAATTATAACTACTAGTTTCGGTGATCACACCATCGTCAGGTTTGAAAATAAATTTCAAATAATTATAATAGTGATAATTTGTATTCTTATTATATTAATTTCAAAGGGTACTATAATTCTATTTCATAGATAAGAGACTTCAATAAATATCTGCAATACTAAGTACACTAAAATTGTTATCAAGGAAAATCAATGTACGAGTGATGTGAAGCAATTTTCACTTATCAATCTCTATTGATTGAATAAAGAGAAATGATGTATGAAATCCTACATATTATTTGAATTTGAATATTGAGGGATCGATTTTTTGACTTAAAAGTATTCAATAAGACTTTGAAATGACAAAACAAGCAGAAAGAAGCGAGACAGGACAAGAAACCGGGATAAAAAGGAAGGATATCAGAAATAATATTTATATTAAGGGATCGATTTTTTGACTCACATTTGAAGCAGCTAATTGATCAATTGTTTAGATTGTTACATCAGTTTTTGTATCAACTACAATGCATTTTATTTATTTATATATTTATTCATATATCTATTTATTTATACATTGACAATCATTCTCAACCATGAATGATTGGGAAAGGAACAACAGACTTAAAGCCCAAAACTGTTCCTTTCCCAAATTTAGATAGAAATTGTCCAAAAATAGGTTATGTTTACACTTCATGATTTTGTCCAATTTTGAGTCCAAAATATATATAAACTAGGAATTTAGAATTTGGAAAAGCTGAAAACCAAATTAAATAAGAATACTCACTGTATAAGTGTATAATACTGTATTAATAATTGGAAATTTAATAAAAATTTCAAATTTTACTCCCAAGAAAGATGCAATAGTTTCAAGGTTGAGTGGTAGAGGGCTTTAAAGTCCTAACTCCGCCTAATAAGTAATATTTTCAAGGTGATGATTTCTTGATCCATTCCGAGCTGCTTTGTATAAACACACTTTTTTCTATGTATTTTAACACGACATGCAGTCAATTATTGAGTAAATATTAAAAACTTTTACTTACTGACTGGAGTACTTTCGATTGCCTGGCAACATTTTCAACAGTAATATTTTCATTTCATTAGTCGAAGGGATGAGTGAGGACATCACCGTCTCAGTGTTGTTTCACAGTCTTTAAAGTGAGAACTGCTAAACAAGAACTAGTTGCTATCCTTGTCTATCATTCGACGAAGCAGATAGCGCTATCCTCTCCTACCTCCGCAACGTTACAAGATCGTTTCCAATAATGTTGAAATACAATTAATTACAGTAACAAAATATTCAATCTCAATTATGAAAATTCATCATTTGATTATTGAAAAATATATTTTCTCGACGAGAAAATATAATTGATTATTTTAAATAATATTAAAATTATTTATTTATTTAATAGGTTGGTAAAAGCAATAGAAGAATCATTTATTATTACTTTTTATTTTATGAAAACTTAATATTACATCAGATATACCGGTAATCAGCAGTCTTCTATAGAAGGCTATTGCAAAGCAGAGAATTATTCCTTTATTATTTTATTATATTTTTACTATACTTTAAATTTTATTATTATTCCTTTTATTTTATGAAAACTTAATATTACATCAGATATACCGGTATCAGCAGTCTTCTATAGAAGGCTGTTGCAAAGCAGAGAATAATTTATTATTCCTTTTATTTTATGAAAACTTAATATTACACCAGATATACCGGTAATCAGCAGTCTTCTATAGAGGGTTGTTGCAAAGCAGAGAATTGGCAACGCTTTTTTCCCATATTTCTCCACTACCAGTATAGCGTGGACCTCAATATAGTCAAAGCTAGGAGATTCAAATTCAAATTCATTTTATTGCATGAAATAAATACAAGTGAGGTCCACGTTATAATGGCAGTGGATAAAGATAGAAGAGCAGCGTTGCCTGTTCTCTGCCTTAATTAATTATATATCCATATTGTCAAAAACATATTTGGCATCTTTATGCAGCTAAAAAAGGATAGTATCACCTATTTTGTGGAATGATAGACAAGGATACCAACATCAAAGTTAATCAAATACTGCCATTATAACGTGGACCGCACTATAGTTGAATATATTTCACAATAATTAGTTGAATTTTGAATGAATTAACATGTACACACTACTTATTATGTTGTAGTTAATCACACTTTATCATAATGCGTATTATTATATTAAAATGACTAGTCTCACAGTCTCTAGGCTTCTGTGTAGATAATGAAATGTGTAAAGCATTTTTTGTGAACTTTTTTGGATTCATTTTGGTGAATTGATGAAAGAATCTGTCCTTACCCCAGCGATTTCGTCGAAGTCCAGCTGGAGTGGCATCTTGAATTGGAAGCCAGATGAGTCACCATTTCCAGCTGCGTTGGGGGCGGGTGGAGGGGGTGGCAGTAGCGTTTCATGCTTGTTGTCTGAGCTCTCGTCTGATTGCAGAGGATCGACCAGATTTTGATACGATGACTGCTCGTCATCCTCGCTCTGGAAAATAGAAAAAAACAATACCCAGATTGTTAAAATATTCATAAAACGTTTTCTTACAGTAGCCTACTGTACTAACTCTGCCAGAGCTAGACAGAAGGGCTGAACCACGGCAAACATCAAATTATAACAAGTATTATACTGTATTATACTCAGAATGAAAGAAGAAGGAGTGAAAATTGTAGATATATTCATGAAACCTTTCCATATACTGCACTAACAATGCCAAAACCACGACACACATCAAATTACAGCGACTATTCTATTACATTCAGAATAAAAGAAGAAAGAGTAAAAATTGTGAAAATATCCATTAAACGTTTTCATACAGTAGTGCACTGCACT
The DNA here is from genome assembly GCF_014356525.2 of Nilaparvata lugens. Lineage (NCBI taxonomy): Eukaryota > Metazoa > Arthropoda > Insecta > Hemiptera > Delphacidae > Nilaparvata > Nilaparvata lugens. Next base: position 65,072,492 of record NC_052508.1, on the reverse strand, counting down.
ATCTTTGCCAGAACCACGGCAAACATCAAATTACAGCGAGTATTCTATTAGACTCAGAAGAAAAGAATGAAGAGTGAAAATTAATAACAAAAACTGCACTAACAATGCCAAAACCACGACACACATCAAATTACAGCGACTATTCTATTACATTCAGAATAAAAGAAGAAAGAGTAAAAATTGTGAAAATATCCATTAAACGTTTTCATACAGTAGTGCACTGCACTATCTTTGCCAGAACCACGGCAAACATCAAATTACAGCGAGTATTCTAGACTTAGAAGAAAAGAATGAAGAGTGAAAATTAATAACAAAAATGGATAGTATCCTTATTTAATTTTATCTCGGACACGACTAGATTACTAAGCGGAAACTAGGCCTGGCTAAAATAAAATAAAGGTTCTAGTAATTGATCATAATGGAGGAGTTTGATGGAAAATGGGCACTACCAACTTCAGGCCCTTTTTCCGTCACAGTGCTTAATGGATTCGCCGTCATTTTCTCTATATGTCTACAACTTATCATACCTCTATATTTTTTCTGAACGATGTGTCGACGATTTTAAGAAGGAAGTGTCAAGCTTTTGAGGGTGAATAAGCTTTGAGCCTGAACATCTTTGACAGCGTTTTTCTCAAAACATGGTTTTTGCACATATGCCCTTCTTCCATTAAACTCCTCTTGAACTTTCTGATTAAACTCCTCTTGGATAGAAATGTATAATTTTTCCGGAGGAAATCAACTGAAGATATTACAATGGGATGAATTGAAGAACACAATAAAGCAAGTTGAAAATGGTCAATACCATAACAATAGGATAGAGAGGTTCTTCATAGATTTATTCTTGTTGGAAGAAGTAAAGGTGTTGTAGCTTAGTTAAAAATAATAGAGGTTGGTACTAAAAATAATTAAAGTAAAATTAAAAATAGAAATAAATAAAAATTGAAAATAATTAGAGTTTTAATACTATAACAATAGCATAGAGAGAATCTTCATAGATTATTGAATGAAGAAGTGAAGGTGTTGTAACGTAGACTATGTAGCAGTTGGATAAAGGAACGATTTAATATTTATTCGACCACTGGTTTCTGGTTATTAATTTTTATTAGGCCTGAGGCAACCAAATGCAATATCAGTATCTCCTCTCTTTATCTTCCCTCATTACGTCTGCGTTTTCTTTCTCTTACTCTCTCGTTTGTTTCTATTTCTCTTACCAATTCATGTAGAAAGAGAGCGTGTCATTCACCTGTATAACGAAACCAGCTACTAACTTGCACTGTTTTGCAGTTATACACCGTATAATGAAGTGTATATTGAATTGGCCTGGCCAGTGTATTGCGTAAAATGCTAGCAACTCCATCTAGATCCAGTCCGGTGTTAGGCTTAGCCTCAATCCACGAACACAACCAATGGTTTTCTTTGCGTAATGTATTTTATTGCCCATAGGTCAATGCCCTTAATGTATGAATAATCAACTGGTTTTTTATTGATATAATTTTTTTAGTATTTTGAGAGTAGTATGGAATAACTGAAGTTTAAGCGTCCAAGTTTAAACTAGTGTTAGTTCGATATTGATGGTCCAAGCTTACACTCGTATAATTTACTCACACTGGAGAATGTTTAGCAGTGATTTTCATTGTAACGCCATACTTGAATACTGTTCGTTGAGAAGTAAAAATACTCTTATAGTCCTATACTATTAAACGAGCAATTTCTGTTTATATGTTTATATGTTTGTATTTCACCGGATCTCGAAAACGGCTCTAACGATTCTCACGTAATTCAGAACATAGTTGGTTTATAATATAAAAATTCGTTTGCACTAGGTCTTATCCTTGGGAAAACTCGCTGAACGACATTAAAATGATAATTATTATTCATCCTTGGAAAAACAGCTGATAATAATTATTTCGTCGTCTGTTGATGATGGAAGTGAGTGAGCGAGTTCATGTGTATGGGATTGTTTCAAAAATTATGACTCAGCTGTTGAACTTTTGTAATCATTTAATCAGGTACTTAGTGCCGATTGCAAAAAAGCCGGGTTATTTTTAATCCTGATTAATTCCAGTAGAACCATCATTTTTGAAATGATTCACGTGAAATTAATCAGGATTAAAATTTAACAGGCTTTTGTGCAACCGGGCCTTTGTGAGGGGAATTTTTACATTCCTCTGGAATTCTCTGGAGCTTAGTCAGAAATCGACACCTCGCATGACAAACAAGATTGCGCTACTATTTGTGTTTGTACAGGTGAAAACAGACAGGCAACATTGTCCGTGGAAGCGTGAAGCTTGTGGCAGGTCCGCACGGCTGAATTCAAATGACCACGTAGCAGCAGATTTCAAATCGTAAAGATGATAATAACTGGAGATTGTCGGCCGTATCTGGAACGTTCCCGTGACGTGCTGAAATTGCCGACTGATTCAGAAAGTAAGAGGCTTTCGAAGATGAGTTAATTTCCACTTGGCAGATCACTTTCTGAATGTACTTGCTATGCTGATGCTGGTTGGTACAGTTACAAAATAAGGAAATACTGTTTAATTCATTGACGTTTGTATGGGAGATGTTGACTATCTTACTTCGTGCTCTGGGGAATTTTTACATTTCTTGGAAAAACAGATGATAATTTTGTTGTCTGTCGAAACAGAAGATGCGTGTGTGGGAGAGAATTTAAATCGACTTGATCAAAATAATCTGATGTATTTACATGACGTGATAATCATTCAAAACTAGAGTACATATATAATAATTTTCAAAGTTATTCATTATTTGACAATTTTAAGTGATTAGTGAAAGTTATTTTGTTATTGAATTTGGTTTGTAAATTGTCTAAATTAGAACTTTTTTGTTTTCAAATGTTTGGACTGAAAATTGAACCTGAATTCAAGTGTATGGAACATAACCTACTTTCTGGAGTATTTATTGTGTATAAATCAAAATTCGGGGAAGAAACAGTTTTGGGCTGTGCCTGTTAGTCCTTCCCCAATCATTTTAAAGAATTATTGTGTTCTGTTAACAATAGTTTATAAATAAATAACAAGGGAAGCTCGGTTCCCCATATTATTAATTATAACCACAAAATTCATTATCACCAGCCTGTATCAAAATTACCTTGCATCAAAAGTACATTCTTTATGTTTTTATTGATTCATTCATTCATTCATTTATTTCATTGGCAATTACAGATCATAATTAAAATATGATTGGGAGAAGCCAACAGGCATTGCCCAAAACTGTCTTCTCCCAAATTTTTACAAATAAAAGTTTCAAAAAAGAATAAGGTTAAGATTTCACTTTCACTTCAAAAAGTCCGATTTCCACTTCAAAACTAATGACTAAACTGAAAATTTTGAATTTTGATATTTGAAAACTGATTAAAAACAAACATATTTCACTCAAATCTCTATAAATTGGAAATTTTTGAGTTATTTTGCAAAATTTTGAGCCAGAAAAGAAACACAACTTCACTATTTACGATAAATATTTAAACTATTTTGATATGACGAAACTCAATATCCATTGTGAAATATGCAGAAATTCCGAATTCAGCAGCATAATTTTTTTTAACTTATTTAAAAAGATAATAATAAGCACATGGTCAGCTAGGATAAGAGTGTTTTAAGAGTTATATTATTTCCTTCTAGTAGTTTGTATTATGTGTGAATATTGATAGAAATCATTATTGAATAGTAAGATAACAACTCATATCCAGTATTTCTTGTGAATATCAATAGAAATCATTATTGAATAATAAGATAACAACTCGCAACCAGTATTTCTTGTGAATATTGAAAGAAATCATTTTCGAATGCGACTAATATGACTACGACTAACGATATATCGCATTCACTATTGAGTACATGGTCGTCTTGAACAAGAAAATTACAGATTACATCCAGTTTTATTTATGGTGAAAAATAAATTTCATTAAGTTGGTAAATTTAGTGACAGAGTTGAAGTGCAATAATCGTAACTTGTAACATGTTATCCTCGTTATGTACAAACACATAAAGGGCCATTGAACTATCATACATATTCTAGAGAGGATACGGGAAAAGTACATCGACTGATGTAGCAACCAGGCCAAGGTACACAGGGTTATGCAACGGTAACAGCAACAATGCACTGCAATTCCTGCCTTTATTCGGCTCCTCTGCTGATTCAACGATAATATTCGTTTAGCATTGAAGATTCACATGTGATGACTGATAACACAGCATTGAAGTTTGATCAATTGTGTGATTAGAAACACTTCTGAGTTTCTAATGAGAAAATTGGAGAGTTACAATGTCTCAACAGTTTAAGGAGAGTTTTAATGAACATCTAGGTGAATGATATGAACTGATGATTGAAGTGGTTTCTGGAAGATTAATTAAAGAGATGCAATTTCTCTCAAACTTACTGGTCATAAAATGAATAAAACATTTATTATCAGTAAATTGATTCCAATATATTGAGTCACCGCAGATTATAGTGTTGATAATATAGTGAGGTCCACGTTACAATGACAGTGGAGAAAAATAGGTGAACATCGTTGCCGATTCTCTGCCTTGCCACTACCTTCTATGAAGGATAACTGATATGAATATGTATCAATTTTCTCATTCTCAACCCCATACTTGTTACACTCATTACACATCATTGAAATTCATCCTCAACCCCAGGCTAATGAATAGACTTCTTCATCTTCTTCTTTCAAACAGGGATTAGGTTATTGCCTGTTCCGACTCACATTCAGCTTGTAATAAGGATAAAAAAATGAAAATGTATGAATTAATAACATTAATATAATCTAATCTTACATCATAAATATAATAAAAAGCATCACTATAATTTACTGTTTTTATTTTATAATAAATAATGATCATTGCCATCTTTTTCGTGGCCTGCCACGAATTGAATAGACTTTCAATTTATATTATCCTTGTCTTTACAGACATGTTTAATATGATGAGGTAATGTTTCATGTTCATCTATACATGCTGTTCTACAATTCAAGCTATTCCCAATACAATTCTCAAAGTAAAGAGTCATACTATTATCAATTCTGCATTGAGTTTCAACTTCATATCATACGTGACAGATACTGTAGCCCTTATCTCATCAATTTAATTAATTTATTTCTCCACTTGAAAGCTTTTATAACACTAGGTTTGGCTTGGAAGTGAATTATTACCTACTAGGCAATTCAACAACATCAGTTATAACAGTAATTCCGCGGTTTAGGCCAATACTAGCGTCTTTATTACAGTAGTTTATTCCCCTAATTATAAAAACCTCTTCCTAGTTCTTAGCACCAGTCTACTATCTCAGCAGGAATATTGAAAAATACCACAAGCCAGTAAATTTTCTTCTTGTGCACTAGGTTTTCCTAGAGAAATTCTATTTGTACAGAACAATCTCTCACGACTGGCGAGCGAGATCGTGGGAAGGAGAGAGATCGATTGATAGCGTGACGTTTTGCCAGTGCTGTGAAAACATTGACGTTGAGTTGGCTCGTTGTGGCGTCTGCGAACGTAGACTACAAACCGCAAGAGCAACAGAGACTCACTTCAGTTCTTCAATTGCCAACCGAGTACCAACAACACAGGAGAAAGTACTGCAACCAGAAATACAGCGTACCTGATTTCTCTGGACCAAACCCCTTCTCCTCTCCCGCCGACACCCACAAGACACTCGCATTTAAATGACCCGCTTTTCAACTGCGCCATGCATCATCCATCATCATATATGTGCCCTCCTCATTATGTTTTACGAGAGACTTTTATTGCCGTGCAAAATGCTAATGAAGGCCTCGTTGGAGGCAAGCTCTCCAGATCAACAGTTTTTAGAAAACCTGTCAGTTTTGTTCGATTTGTGTCTGTATAATATTAATGTCAATACATGTTAGATTTGCATCTGTTCATTGATTTTGATACATGATAATGGATACATTAGTCTAGTTAGTTTTTGTACATTCTTGAAATCCAATTCCATGCAGCTTTCTAATGAATTCAGTTGCAAATATTCTTCCTATTTATCTCTTTGGTCATTGATTTTTCCACATTATCCCATCTTATACGTCATAATAATGATTTACAAGGAAACAATATGACGTGACTCGATGAAGCTTGTGTATTTGTAAATTGGATTGGTCAATGGAGTTCCATTACTTCGAGTAGGAATGAAGAGTGGGATACTCTTGATAAGGTTCATGTGATAATTCTTTGCAGCTGTCTACCCTGTTCAGCGGTAAATATTTGTGCTATTCATTAACAGGTTATTCAATCTCTATAATTATTGATTTCTTCACATTGTTCCATTTGACTCATCCTAATTATATTGGTCAATTATTATTGCTTTGCAAGAAGACAAGAGTGATTGACTCGAACATCACCTAGGCTTAAAATACTTCTAGAAAGTCGCCTTTGTAAAATAATAAATAATAAAGGGATGGAACTTGGTCATTGAATATTGGAATAGTCCAAACAGCCTCATTATTTCCATGGATCAAGGACTAAAAATAAATGAAGGAGGGTTGCAAGTTCGTAGTGACGGTCTTGTGCCCAGAAGTGGTGCATTAAAGCTTTATTGAAAAGCGGATACCGCATTGATATTAATTTTCGGCTTGAATTTGCAACTTAAGTTCTTGTGAATGCTTATTTGAAATTCAAATTCTAGTTGAATATTTTTCTTGGCAATTAAAATGATTTGATTCATGCAACTAGATGAGAACATGAACCCCCTCTCTGCGAGTACTATCCCATTATATTAAGCGATCAATTTCTGTATTTATATATCTGGTTATTTTTATATCTGGTTATTCATGTTTAACGGATCTCGAAAACGGCTCTAACGATTTTCACGAAATTTGGAACAAAGTAGGTTTATGATATAAAGATTCGATTGCACTAGGTCTTATACTTGGGAAAACTCGCTGAACGACATTAAAAGGATAATCCATCCTTGGCTGAAACAGCTGTAGATAGTAGAAAAGTGAGTGGGCGAGTGAGTTTGTGAAAAATCAAAATATCGCATCCCCGAAATTCATAAGATGACGTATAGCCAGCTGTGAAACACGATCATTTTAGGGAATTGTGTCCTGTTTATCAATAAATAAAAATAACGAGCGAAGCTCGGTTCCCCGATATTGCCAATATGAAGTGGTTACTGTGTGAGCTACAGTCTTATATTACTATTTAAATAACAAACCTTTTGAAAAATATTTTAAACCAGCAGGTAACCCGTGCTCCGCCAGGGTCTATCTGAAACTTGACAAACTGAAAACTTGACCTCGGTTAATTGAGAATCTATATGCAAAATTTCAAGTTCCAGTAGTTCAGACGTGATGATGCGTCAAACATAATTTTCCTATACCGTACGTGTATAAGCCAGTTCTTTACTTTATTTTAGTATACAGTAGATGAGAGAAAATGATTGAATGGGCAGTCACTCGCTTTGGAGTGATCACTCTATATCCACAAAGTTTCCCTAGAACTCCACAATAAGGTCACGAAGAATTTGTCACACCTACACTACAGTACAGAAAGTATAGACAATTAAATCAAAGAATAAGATTCCAGAATAACTTTATTACTGTGTGCTGATTGTTATCTAAATCTGAATATCTCACACCAGTGGTGTTGGGCCAGAAAGTGAGTACTTCGCATATTTAAACAAGACACCTCCAAATTGTTTAATTGTCCCACTTTCCATCAATCCACACAGTTTCTGTTCAGAATGCGTTAAAAATACTCGCTCATGAATATTCCAGGTTTATGGAGCATATCGTTCCCCAAATAAAAAGACAACAATAATGTTTTCTTTGCCCATTGTTCAACTGGTTGAAACTCTCACCATCGGATATTCTTTTCCACTTCTAGAAAACAATAAATGAGAATTATGTTTCTTGTAATTATTTCAATGTGGAGTATTGTTGGAAGACCTTTTGTGAAGAGTTTGATCAGAATCCTTTTGGATTTTGAATCGCAGGCAAACGAGATTGAAGAAATTAATAATTATCTCATGATATTACGTAAGAGAGTCTGTGTATCTCCATCGATTTCTTTGACACTTCATAAGCTCTAGAATAAGAAGTACTTATCTTCTCATTATTTCAATGAGGAGGATTGTTGGGAGATCTGCTTGAAGAGTTCGATCAGAATCCTTTTGGATTTTGAATCGCAGACAAACGAGATTGATGAAATTAATAATTATCTCATGATATTACGTAATAGAGAGTTTGTGTACCTTCGTCGAATTCTTTGACACTTCATAAACTCTAGATTGAAAAGTATTTATCTTGTCATTATTTCAATGAGGATGATTGTTGGAAGACCTGCTTGAAGAGTTTGATTAGAATCCTTTTGAACTTTGAATTGTTCATTCTAGTCATACGAAATTATAGAGATGGATAATTATCTCATGATATTACGAAATAGAGAGTCTGTGTACCTTTCTCGAAAACATATAAGATTGTGATACAAGCTAGTAATAGATACTTCCTGTTAAAATGAGCGATTGGCTTAAGATATTTTTATAAATGAAATTTAACAGTGTATTAACAGTTATGTTGCACAAAGATGAGCAAAAATTTGACCAAGTTGATGAAGATTTCTATCGAATTCTTGACAAACAAGTTTGAATAATATGTAAGATGGTTGAAGACATCACTTCAACAATACTTCTTTGCTCTTATACTCACGTTACAATATCCTTTTTCAGTGGTCACTAAACTGTATTTTTATTCAAAGTGAAACATCACATGTAGCTGAACTGCAATCTATACACGTGATATGTACAGATTACGAAGTTGAGATTGTGTAAATACGGATTTTTTCTAGACAGCAGCCTGTTTTGTTATAATATATAATCTATAATGAATGAATGAATGAATGAATGAATGAATGAATAAATGAATTTATTTTGCCAAAAAGAAAATACAAAAAAGGTTTACAAAAAATGAATATAAGTATATGCTACTGCACTAAAAAAATTATAAAATAATATAATTTTCTCTAACAGAATAATTATTTCGTTGTTTATTTGTTTGTTTGTTTTTTGACCCATTAATTTGTCATTGCACCCTAAACTACAAATGAAGCAATGCATTCTACACTTAACATTATCGAAACTCAAACCTCTTTCATTAACTAAGCCCCATTCTAAGAGGTGTTAATAGCATTGGAAGAGGATAAGATAGTTACACTGTACTTCGTGATGAGATTGAACACCTTTTACCAGAGAAAACTCCTATAAACTCTTGTATTCTGTGCTTTTACTAACAATGGAAGGTGTGCTTGAGAGTTTTGGAAGCATGAATACATAACGAGAAGAACACCCAAAAGGAACACCCACTTGCAAAACGGTTTTTGCAACACAAAAGAGCTTGTTAACTACAGTCATCACAGCCTGAATTCAATTTATCCCTAAATTGTTGTTTGGAGATAATCAAATTGTTCCGACATTGAATGACAGTTTGATAACTTGGGTGTTTTTTTCTGCTGATGGTGATGCCTTCATTTATTCATTCATAGACAATAGAATACAATGCAGGTAAAAACAACAGGCATTCGCCCAAAACTGCTTTAAACCTTAATTTGGAATACACAGTCTAGAGGTTATGTAAATGATAACATAATTCACACACTATTTTGAGTCCAAAAAATGTATGTACCGTACTACAATAATTTTTAATTTATCAGATTAATTAATTTCAAAATACAAATCCAAACAAAAATCTTCCTTCACAATCACAAAAAAATTCACTTAAATCCACAAAATATACTCATGTTAAAATTCTAAACGTCAAAACATCTGATCTTCATGAGCTCCAGGCTTGTGCATTGGTAGGCCGAAGGAGAGATGAGTAGACCTTCAGCTTTCGGTGGGTTCCGAATTAACGGGGAGTGATTATTTTCAGACTCGTGGATTGTAAGTGGGGGAGTCGGCTCTACAAGTGGTCACCCTTCCAAAGGGAGTAGAAGGCGCATGAATCTTAACTTAACTAATTGATAGCTTATCAGTGCAAACACTGAGACAAATGATGAATTCTTAATGCAAATGCTACGCCGCTACACCATTATGTTAGATGAATTTTTAATACATGAATTCACCACAGAATTCAACTTTCACGAAATTGATACTCGAACTATTTATAGATAAAAAAAATAGTATCAATTACCTTATCACAAAAATTTCAGCTAATAACAACGTGCCCTTTGTTAATAAATTCAAGATTCACTCATTTTAGAGCGCTCATCAATGTATTTTTTTTTAACATGACTGATGGAAAAACTGATTGCTTCTAAGCATGGAAGCTGTTCAGATTGGAAATAATCTGATTGGAAAGAATGTTGGAAGAATTCGCCAATGTGCCTAGGGCTGAAGAAGGACAAATCTGATAAATTATTAAAGGTGATAGAGAAAGCTTCATCATAGGCCTAACAATTCATCAGAAAAAAATGAGAATGGGAGCTGTACATGGATGGGAATACTTTATTGGAGAAATTGGCGAAAAAGAAAAGTTTCAAATAGAAGAAGAGGAGAAAGAGGAGGAAAAAGAAGAAGAAGAAGAAGAAGATGCAGTTTCAAATAGGAAAATAGTTTTAAATAGAGGAGAAAGAAGCAGTTTCAAATAGACAAACTAAGGAACCTAAACAAAACAAGATTACAGTTCTGATAATAATCGCATTTTCAGGATTTCTCCTTTGAATCCCAATCCTACAAGTATTCTTATCCTTACTGTTGAAGGAAAAACATGGTTACAGAGGTAATGACACATAAAAGCAAACTGTATATTTTGCTGGCCAGTATTGCACCGATTCCCAATATTACTAGCAACACTGATTATAAGGAGAAATTCTAACTTTGATGTTTGCTGTGTATGTATTTATGCAGATGTGGAAGAAACAAAACAAGCAACGACTTTCTCACAACTAGAACAGCCACAGAGATAACCTACTTGAACACTTTCTCCTGGGTCTTATTTCAACGATAGGATTGCTTCTTATCAATAATTAAGCACTATCTTACACTATCCAAGGATGTAATGGGATCTTAGAGGATTCAGAATTTCAATGTATTTCAGAATTTTACTGTCGATGTAGAACCGTTCCATAATGAAATAAAAACACACACATATACATGTATATAAGTATATATTTATAATTCACATATTATGTATATAAAGGGCCTCATACACTAGGGAAACCATATAATTGATATATTTTGACATGTCGTACACCGTTTGAGCTTTGCTCATCATATGCGGTTTTATACGATGAAATAACAATAACAATAACAATAACTAGGGAACTTGGATCGGCAAACAAATTGTGGACCAAGTTCCCCAGTGTATGTGGAAAATTAGCGAACCGCGAACCAAAATTCGTGACGAACTTGGTCTTCAATCTGGACTAAAAAATTTGTTCGGTTCGTCCGCCAGGGCGATATATTCTATCTATTCTTTTCCCACAGCAGCTGCAAACTTTGACACACTCATCTCTAGACCTCAAAAGACACTGAAGTAACGAACGGTTGTTCGCTCTCCCCACTACAGTGTGTGGTGGACAAATCATACACTAACTTGGTTCCCCGAACCAAGTTGACCGATCCAAGTTCCCTAGTGTATGGGGCCCTTTAGTCAGCTTGAAAATGTGACCTGTAAGGTCACGAAACCATGGTCCTGTACCAAATAAAACTGTAGAATTTGACGATAAATGTGTGTTTTTATTTCATTATTCAGAGTTTATTTGGAAGAGATCAAATCAAACGAATGTATTGTTTCATTTCCATAAAATATAGTCTGTAACATGATATGAAATAATAAACATGAACATTTACCATATTGGAAATAAAAATCACCAACATCAAAAGGGTAATGAATTCAATCTACATTATTAAAAGTGGTTGCTTTAATAATTATTTTTACTCACTTCTCACATTACCCAGTTCTCATTAAAATGGAAGGGAAAATACATTCAACGCGTCATGTATGCTCATGTTAGCTCACTCTATATAATTATTATGTCAATCAATATTCATGTCACATTTCCAAACGTTTCCAGGCCTATATAAACTTTTAAAACATGATGAATTATCACTCTGGATCGTTTTCAAAAAATATTCAATATCAATACAATCATAATTTAATAGCCTTCATCATTTCATCATCACCTCCTTTTCCCTCTCAAATCATAATGATATCAAATAATCATTTCCTACAAAGCAATAATGATAAATCTATTGAAATTTCATGCTAACTGCGAAAAGGAAATCGCAATTATTGATTAGAAACATAGGTGCAGAAGAATAGCATGTAGAGAAGTAATAAACAATCTTGCCTGCTAAGAATGAAACTGATTCGAATAGGTTCTTTTGATGCATTACAATCTGTGGAAATTGTGTCCTATATATTATTTTGTCATATAGATATATTACATTATGTCCTATAGAAAATTATGTCATAATCTTCAAGATTCCAGTTTCAGTTCATGAACTGTGAAATGAGCACTCACTGTCTCACATTATAAACAGTATAACTAACATTGCATTGCTGATCGTGAATACTAATACGGTATTTAAAGAACATTTCACCAGCATGTGAAAACTTAGGCGGGATGCACACCGGAGAAACGCATTTCGTGAAGCCCTCTTTCATGAAACTTGTTTCATGCAATCCGTTTCACTCGCGCATGCATACAAAATAAACGTTCCCTGCTTAATCTTATCAGTCGATTGCGAGCAACTTTCGTTTCATGATGATATCAAATAATCATTTCCTACATGAAAATAATGATAAATCTATTGAAATTACATGCTAATTGCAAAAAGGAAATACCAATAATTATTGATTAAAAACATAGGTGCAGAAGAATAGCATGTCGAGAAGTAATAACCTGAAACCTGAAACTTTTTTCACGAAACTCGTTTCTCCGGTGTGCATCCCGCCTAAATGATATTGATCAATAATTACCAATAATAATTATCGACAGGTTCACATTCAACACCCTCTAATGCAGACATCATTTTTCACATCATAACTTAGACTTATATTATTGTGGGCATGGTTTCAGTCTTTCTCAATATATATTCTATATATTGTTCTGATATTGATCAATGATTATCAATAATAATTATCGACAGGTTCACATTCAACACCCTCTAATGCAGACATCATTTTTCACAGCATAACTTAGACTTATATTATTGTGGGCATGATTTCAGTCTTTCTCAATATATATTCTATATATTGTTCTATATATTTTCTATATATTGTTCTTCATTTCTATATAGGCCTACATAAAACTAAAAAGTCGAAGGCTATGCCGTAAACCGTGTCTATTATGTAAACTTTTCCTCTGTACTGGTCTGAGCAAATGCAATGGTCCGAGACCATATAATACGGAAGTGCGTCCAATTAATGCAGACTAGCCCTGCATAGTTTTTTCTCAATTATATCTGTTGTGTAACTGTGTAACATCATACCAAACCAGTTGTAATAGAAACAGAGCGTATCTGTCTTTCTGCACAGGATAATAGCAGTAACATGATGTAGCAGCTAATTAACAGACACTGTAACTCACATTATTAATGAATGCATGGAAATGTCAAAACATTCATCCACTTGAATCGAACTGAGTGGAAAAACAGATGTTGATACTACTGGTTGGGATAGAGCCGATTTGGGAATTCGAAATGTACCTTCAATATTTTCGAGAATCCAATGCCTAATGTGGGTTTGATCATAGAGAAAAAGAAAATTCGAAAAGTATTTTATTATTCTATATTTGATTGATCATTCAGCTACTGATTTCAAGAGTCTTGCGTTGAGAAGTAGCTTGAAGTAATGAACGCCAAATATAGTTTTATTCTTCTTCTGACAGAAATTAGACAAATAATGTTGAGACTACAGCTGTTATATAGCTATGGTGAATGTGATATTTTCGAGCTCAAAATTTAAGTGTTTTTATTCTTTATTTTGTGAATTTATAGTTTCTTTCATGTTTTTAAGAAACTTTTATTATTAATCCATCCTAATTTAAAATTGTTTTATTCTAATTTATATTTTAGATTGTGATTTGGTGTAGAAATTTGAATGGACATAACCTATAATATTTGGACAATTTAAAACTAAATTAGGAAATTGAAGAAGTTTTAGGCAATAGCCTGTTTTTTCTTTTCCGATTCTTGTATTTTTTGCTAACCTTATAAATAAATAAATAAAGAATATTGAGATGTGAATTTTTTGTAATTTAATGTTGAGAGATTATCTCTAAAATTTTCTTCAAATGTCCAACATTTTTACTCACGTCAATGTTTTGTTTTTCTTGAAAGTATCTAATAAGTAAGTAAACTAAACAAAGTTTATGGAACTCAAAATTTAATTCAATAAAGAATCAACTCCTTCATACTTCTTCTTCAACTCATCTTTATAAATAACTGATGAAGAGTTGACAGAAGGATCAGAAGTTGACATAAGAAGTTGAAACAGTAAGAATTGTGGGTACAACCTACGAACACAATGAAAGAATTACAATATTCTCAAATGCTAATTATAAATAGGAGTTATGGTTCCAAAAATCAAATTTAATCATTTCGAAAGATTAAGAAATCAATTAATTTCTAATTGTTGCAATGACTGAAAAAATTGAAGTGAAATTAACATTGTACTGTGGTTACATCCTAAGAACACAATTAGAAAACAGCGATACTCTCAAATGCTAATTATAGGAGAAGTTTGTTATGCTATTAAACCGATTCTCTAGTTTCTAACACGTCGTGAGTATACTAAATTGAACGTGAACACCAATCACAAATAAGGAAACCCAACAGTCATTGAAGTCCAATTTCTTTGTCATGCAATGCAAATTAGGTATTCTAACGCTAAACTGTATGGGCGAGTCTGACTGGGTTGTCCTTGTGAACGTGAATGGAAAGGCAGCTGAGTTCACATACAATTCTAGCATCTGAACGCCGAGTTCTCATACTAGCATCTGAACTCTATTTTATCTGCCTGCAAACCATAGACAGACCAAGGACTTTGTTGAGTTCACTATTGAAAGTTTAGTGGCATGAGATGCCGACTTTTTATGGATATCTTATTGTGTTCTATTTATCACAAAATGAAAAAGAAAAGCAATTATCATTAATCTAGTTGGGGAATGAAATCAGATAGTTAACTATCTATGTTGGAAGAGTTATGAGACTTTTTCACGAAATTCTCAAGCAAATAGATTAATTGGTTCTAGATTGAATTAGAATATTATGGAATAGATCATAGCTATACTGTTCATTCCAATTATTCACCCTTTCTAGCCTACATATCTCTACCTACGAGTGTTTTTTCTTATAATAAATTGCAAACAAGTACAAAATTAAAAGGATTTATTGACTTTGACACTTGTAAGACTTATTATAAATATAAGACTTATTATAAGGGCTTAAGCACACAAATCGATTTTTGCCGTACGTTTTTTGCCGTCCTTATAAATTCTTATAAATATAAGACTTATTATAAGGGCTTAAACACACAAATCGATTTTTGTTCGTACGTTTTTTGCCGTCCTTATAAATTCTATTAAACAGATGATTTCAAACAGATGATATGTTTGTCAAGTTCCGTTCAATCTGATAGAATTCATAAGGACTGCAACATATCGTACAAACAAAAATCGATGTGTGTGTGCACATTTTAGACTCGTAAAAATGATCAAAATCAATCTGTATCCATATTCATGTTTACATAATTTACATTTTCACTCAATGAGAAGCAACTAGTGATAAATTCAGTAATCAGATTAAAACATTGCATGGTCCAAGAAAGATCAGAAGATTGCATGGAAGATTAAAGATTGGAAGATTGCATGATCTAGAAAGTATAAAAGTGAAGTAATGAATTCATCTTTCATATTTTTTCATCAACTCACTTGAGTATATTATGTCTAAACATCACTAAATTTGATTTCTCCATCCCATGGTTTTATTGCTATGTCATTCAGAGACATCCAAATTGATGCCAAATTTTGTAAGGAAAATTGAAATGAGCTACAAATTTTACAATTCTATCTCATAACTCGATAGGAGACGAATTATTGTGTTCAGGAAGTGGCAGGATGAGTTTGATTTGTTCCAATCAAGTGACTTAGCTCGGCTGTGAATCAATTCAGGTGTCTGGTGATTGCAGGCTCCGGTGATCGACGGTTTTGCGTCTGAATCGAAACGCAAACTGTTCACTACATTTATTTTCTGTAGTGAGAATCACTTAAAACCGGCAGCATTCCCTTATAGAATGATATCGATGCTTCCCATCCAACCTGAGCTGCCAGATGACACTGAGATGGTCGAAGTCTGACCGCAGAAAAACGCCATTTCCACCTTTCACGGTACGAGACTTTCAGATGTAGCTGTTCTTCATCGATATTCCTTGCAGTAATAAATCGTTAATCGGGAAACATCGTTTTTAGAAGCGTGACGATCAGAGAAATCACTGGATCGAAAGTAAATAAACCACTACGCTGAGAACTAGATGTTTGTTATTTCAGATGAGTTCAATAGTGGACACCTTATAAATGTTGTGGTAAGATGAGCCAACATCATCCTCACCCCCACAAATGGATTTTTGTTCTTGGTTTTCTTCTTTCTTCGGTTTCCTTCCTCCATTCTACTTCTTTATTATTCTACTTTCATTCTTTCATTCTCCATTCATTCATACAATAAGTACATCTTCAGAATGATAGGGAGAGAAAAAATAAGTTAACCTTGTGATATTTCTCTCCCAAATTTAGATAGGGTTACACATGGTTACACATGGTCCGAAATAGGTTGAGTCTTGTAGTTATCACTTCCCAAAATTTTCAGTCCTTTAATATGTTCACATAGTAGATTTTCAAATTTAGAAGCTTCACTTCTCGTTTCTCCTCCTACGATCTCCTAACACTATTCCTCCTTCACTGGTCCGATCTCCTTCTTCTTTTATTTTTCTCTACTGATATTTTTCTTCCTTCTCCCTTTAATGTAGGAATACTAGACTACCTACTAGTATTTTCATGTCGGCTGTATTTTTCGAAACATTGTTACATTTAGCAAATCAATGCTGATTTTATCGAAAAGTAGCCTATATAAGTAGATATTCCATGGTATAGGGCGTTTATGTTGCAACTTTTACTGTTATCTCAAGCCGATTACTGTTGATTGTTGTCGAATTTTACTGTTTTGTTGGGGTGAGAGTGTGTGAACGGCACAATATGAGAGGCTTCCTGTATCACACAGTAAACTGAGATAACAGTAAAAGTTGCGACATAAACGCCCTATACCATGGGATATCTACTTTTATGCTATTGTTTTTTTGTGATATAGGCTACTTTTCGATATAATCAGCATTGATTTCCTTATTTCGAATTGAGATTTAATAAAATTTGATTACATTGTCAAACGCTAGTAATTGAACTGATAGCTAAAATTTCAATTCACCAATCATGACTAAAACCAATCGCACGGAAATAGTCCTATAGAAATTGGAAGAGCTGAGCTTCCTCAACCCCCTTGCACCCATTAGACGTTGCCAATTCGTCTAGTGTATTATAGAAATGAATTCCCATTTATGATCAGCTGTGGACAACAATGATCAATTTTTTTTGGCAACGTTGTATGTTCTCATCATACTATTTTCGTGCGGTTGACGATAGTACATGATAGAACCCTGTTATGATGGTGTAGGGTAGGGTTCATAATGCGTTACATGTATAATTTTACGTTTTCTAACTTCTTAAAATTAGGCTTCTGTAGTGAGGTCCACGTTATAATGGCAGTTATCTAGGTAAGTGGATAAAATTTTATCTTTGGTGATAAAAAGCCAATCAATTGAGACTATAGTGAGGTCTCCGTTATAATGTCAGTGGTTTGATTAGCAATGGTGTTGCTATTCTTGTCTACAATTCAACAAAGCGGATAGCACTATCTCATTCTTGCTTTGCTCTGTTGCCAGATCGTCTTCCAACAATGAAGAATGGATAATTAATCAACAAAGTTTTTCATCTTAATTATGAAAATTCCTTACAAAACTATTGAAAAATATAGTCTCTTGCTTAATAAAATATAATTGATTATTTTAAACGAGTATGAACAGTTAATATTACATCAATAAACCTGTATCAGCTACCATCTATAGAAGGCATTAACAAGATAGAGAATCGGCAACATTGTTCTTCTATCTTTCTCCACTGCCGTTATAACGTGGACCTCACTATAGTATTAATTCACAACCCACTTTTTCAACTCATATTTGGTAACTCATGTTATCAATAATTTGGAATTTATCGATCATGATTGCACAGTATTCTCCGTCAATGAAATTATACGGTGTGGCCTGATTCTTCACTTTTTTCTTGTAAACAATTCAATTGAATCGCCTTATCCATCGCTTTACTACCGTAATTCGTCAAGAGTGAACTATACCGCCTATGATTCGCCAGTATTGTGTACTATGGGAGAAAAAACAGCTCAGTGTTTTGCAGTTGCAGAATGGACAATGCGAGTTAGATAAGACCAGGTTGATTGGGCCAATTGGGCTTGAACGGGCATTACGGCACACCACAGTGGACCCCAGTAGGTCTGTAGTTTTTTGGTAGCACTCTATACTCTTTACTCTCTATGGTTAATAGCTCTCTATGCTGTTTACTCTCTATGGTTGTCAGCTCTCTATGCTCTTTACTATCTATGGTTGGTACAGTGAGAGCCACGTTATAATCGCAATGGAGAAAGATAGGAGAGCAGCTTTGCTGTTAAAATTACCAACTTCTTTGCCTTGCCATAGAGAATAGCAACTGATACCAGTATATGTGATGTAATTTTAACTGTTCATTCTTATTAAAAATCAACAATTACTTTCTATTCGTCGAGAAATTATATTTATCTATAATTATTAAAATATTTTCATAATTGAGATTACATATTCTGTTGATTAATTAAATTATAGTTCTACATTGATTTGGCAGAGTTGCGGAGCTAGAGAAGGATAGTGCTACCTGCATTGTCGAGAGATAGAAAGGGATAACAACACCAATGTAAATTAAATACTGCCATTATAACGTGGATCTCACGATAGCTCTCTATCCTCTTTACTCTCTATAGTTGGTAGTTCTCTATAATTTTTTACTCTCTATGGTTGGTAGCTCTCTATCATTATCTATATCCTCCTTGCTCTTTATTCTCTTTACACTCTATGGTTGCTAGCTGTCTATCCTCATTACTCTCTATGGTTGGTAGCTCTCTATGCTCCCTACTCTCTATGGTTGGTAGCTCTCTATCCTCTTTACTCCAAAGACCTTAAAGATGCATAGACTCACAAGCAGCGCTAGTGTCGTACTTGGAATTGAAATCGGCCATTGAGGGGGCAACCTATAAGATTATTACATACCAATGCCTTTGTAATCTATAATATTACAAATATATATATATATATATATATATATATATATATATATATATAAAATATCTCGTGCTAAAATACCCCAATGGCGACCTTCAATTTCAAGTAAGAGCTATCATTGAGAAGGCATAGGCATTGTGGGTGTATATCTCTTTAAGGTCTTTGCTTTACTCTCTATAGTTGGTAGTTTTTCTATAATTTTTATTCTCTATGGTTGGTAGCTCTCTATCACCATCTATATCCTCCTCAGGGGTGCCCATCCCCCCAAAGGTTCATGTCGCAAAACTCCCCCCCCCCCAAAAAATTTTCAAAATTTGGTATCCATTTAGGTACTTAAAAACTGTATATTGAAAAATCCCCCCATTTTCCCTAGTTTTTTCCAAAAATCCCCCCCAAAATTCAGCCTCATGTCGCAACTTGTGACATCAAAACATGCTATGGGCACCCCTGATCCTCCTTGCTCTTCAAGCTCTTTTACACTCTATGGTTGCTAGCTTTCTATCCTCTTTACTCTCTATGATTAGTAACTCTCTATGCTGAGATCTATGCTGTTTACACTCTATGATCCTTGGTTCTCTATGCTCTTTACTCAACATGACAGGTTGAGTCATGTACCTCTCTATGCACCTCTCTATGCTATTCACTGTCTATGGTGGACTACTATGCCAAATAAGGAAAGCGCTCACCTGTTTCTGCTGCTCTTGCGTCTGACGCTGTGCCTGGGCCAATGGCAGGTGCTCTTGCGAGATGATCGTCTGTTGACCTGGAGTGCAGGACATAGTGGCTGTTATGTAGGCGGAAGCCAACATCGAGAAGCTGATGATAACGCTGACCGCTATCACAGTTAGACCGGCGATCCTGGCTACCTGAACGGCGGTGCCTCTCTCTCGCCTGTATGCCTGTCAACACAACAATGTTCACTATCAGAGAGAGCAGTCACAAAATGTTGTATCAATGTTACCTATAAACTCAAGTGCATATTATATTCTTTATTCTTTATTCATAAAATAGAAATTATAGTACCCTTTGAAATTAATAAAATAGTATAATAAAAATACTAATTTTTAGTTGTATAATAATAGCTTTATTCACATTCTTGAAAGAATAAAAGCCTCTATTATGAGGTATATATGTGGTTGGCAACAAATACAATTTCACAATTATTTAAATTATAAAGTTTTTCACTTTTCAATTCAGAGTCTGTCAATAATTTTTGCCCATCTTCTCCTGTCTCTAGCTTTATTTGTATAACATTTGTATTTTCATTCTATTATTTCATTAATCTCAAAGGTACTATAATTATTCTATTTTATATGTACAAGAAAGTAGTCCTGAATTATTTATTCTCTATTCATTGATACAATAAGTGCATCATCAAAATGATAGGGAGAGGAAAAATGAGTGCTATTCCTCTCCCAAATTTGGATAAGGTTACACATAGTCCGAAATAGGTAATATAATGAGTAAAATTGTGTTTCACTATTACTGAGGCTACCTCAAAGCTGTAATGGCACACTGATTGATTGATTGATTAGCTGCCTTTATTTAAAACCTAGGAGGGTGAAGTTAGGGCGCAGCCGGCCCTCTCTTACACTTAATCCTCACTGAGAAGAGAAAAATTTAGACGGTGGAAGAATATTCAATTAATTTCAATGAATTAAATTAATTTTCAATGAACTTATAGAAATGGAAATTATGTAAAGTTATAATTATTGGAGTTGGTCCATTTGCACTGCATATTTCCCTCTCCAAAACTTGTGTAAACATTCAAAAGAGTCTTCTTGCTCATAGGCCCGGTTGCACAAAAGCCGGTTTAATTTTAACCGTGATTGATTTCACAAGAACCAATCGGAGAAGGCCTTTTCGAAAAGATGGCTCCTCTGATTGGTTTTCGTGGAATTAATTACGGTTAAAATTTAACTGGCTTTTGTGCAACCGGCACATAGATTTGGAAATTCAGCTGACTTTTTTAAAAGACTATTCAAAGTAATTACTCTAGTTGAATGGATGCTAGTGGGAAACAATGGGGAATAGAAGAGTGGGGGAAGGACACTTTAGATGGTGATAATCTTCCTGAGAAATCATATATTTGTGAAAGAAAGCAAATATTCGGTTAATACTACAATTTACTATTTAGATAAAGAAAGAAACTATAGTGAGCTCCACTTTATAAAGGCAGTGGAGAAAAATAGGAGAAATCGTTACCGATAGTCTGTCTTGTCATTGCCTTCTATATACGGTAGCTGATACAGGTTTATTGATGTAATATTAACGGTTCATTATCGTTTAAAATAATCAATTATATTTTATTAAGCAAGAAATTATACTTTTCAATAATTTCATTACGAATTTTCATAACTAAGATGAAATATTTTGTTATTTTATTAATTCTACATTGTTGAAAGGCCATCTGGCAACAGAGCAAAGCGAGAAAGAGATAGCGCTATCCGCTTTGTTGAATGATAGACAAAGATAGCAATATCAAACACTGCCATTATAACGTGGACCTCACTATATTGAGACACATATTTCCCTTCCCTTTTCATGATAGCAGTCTCAACATTATGAACAAATTTTTCCCTAAAAATCAAAACAGAGATTTCTTGTTCAGGAACAAAGAAAATTGTTTTTACTATTTATATATTGTTATAATTTCATTACGAATCTTCATAACTAAGATGAAATATTTTGTTAGTTAACTATTGCAACAGATCAAAGCGAGAAAGAGATAGCGCTATCCGCTTTGTTGGATGATAGACAAGGATAGCAATATCAAACACTGCCAAACGTGGACCTAACTATATTGAGACACATATTTCCCATCCCTTTTCATGATAGCAGTCTCAACATTATTAACAAATTTTTCCCTAAAAATCAGAACAGAGCTGATTTCTTGTTCAGGAACAAAGAAAATTGTTTTGTTGTTATAGTGTATATTGGTGGTGCTATAATTAAAACAGCGACAAGGAGTGTGGACTGACTTTCGTTATGGTGGAACAGGTCGAGACGAGTGGAGTAAGCTTAGCAATGATCACAATTTGATCAGTTGTGGTGAACAGGTCGATCCTAGTGCAGCAAGCACAGAGTAGCTTGATAATTACTTAGCAGCAAGAGTGGGCTTTCGTATGTTGTGTTGTTTTAGCCTTGTCAGTGCTAGTTTTCACCTTGAACCGATATACGGATTTGGGTCTATGCGTGATGCCAACTACACAACAATGCATACTGGCTGGAAATTGAAACGTCAACTTAATTACAACAAGATTCAATAATACTATAGAATTAAGGCCGATTGTTCAAGGAGCCTCTTTTGTTCTTTAACTCAGATCCCCTGATTAATCATCACATGAGAGACTGTTTCTTGACTTATAATCAAGATTAAGCTGGACCTAGACCTACAGCTTTCTTTTTCTCCTGATAGAGATGGAGATTAAGCAAAGATGCATCTTATACAGCGGGAAGTGGATTATTAATAAGAAAGAATTGAACACGTTTAGTGTGTGAACAGGCTCACTTTGAATGGCTTTTCGACATGCCATCATTTCGCTACTCCCTACTTGATTCATTTTCTCGAAGTAGCAAGGGTAGATTGAGACGTGAATTTGGGTGTCTTGGATAGGACAAAGTGTATGAATTCATTTCCAACCGAGTTCCAACGTCCAACAATAAATCAAGGTAGAATGTATATAGCAAAACGAAATGAAGAGAGACAAACTGCTAAATCTGTAGAAAATAGATAATGATTATATTGTTTTTTTTTTACTGGCGGTGATGCGCACATAACGGGAGTTACGGGAACATCCTATTATATTAAGCGAGCAATTTCTGTATTTATTTATTTATTTTTGTATTCATGTATATCCAACATATCTCGAAAACGGCTCTAACGATTGTCACGAAATTTGGAACATAGTAGTTTTATGATATTAAAATTCGATTGCACTAGGTCTCATCCCTGGAAAAACTCGCTGAAGTACAAAAAAGGATAATAATTATTCATCTTTGGAGAAACAGCTGGTCATTTCGTCGTCTGTCTTTAATGGAAGTGAGTAAGCGAGTGAATGAGTGTGGGACTGAAACATAATTGTGTCTCAGCTGTTGAACTATTGCAATAATTCAATCAGGTACTTAGTGCCGGTTGCACCAAATACTGTTAAATTCAAATCCTGATTAATTCAAGGAGAATCAATCAGAGAAGCCCTTTTTGATAAGACGGCTTCTCTGATTGGTTCGCGTGAAATTAATCACGGTTAAAAATTAACCGGCTTTTGTGCAACCGGGTCTAAGTCGCGGTGAAGATATATGCCACTAAATAGCTGGTCAATGATGGAATCATTATGGGGGAAAAACATATTTGGAGTCGTTGATACAGAACTAGAAGAACCCTAGCGAGCTCAAATCTTCATAATACGAGAAATCGTATCATAGAGAAACGATAGCATAAGTAGATATCCCATGGTATAGGGCGTTTATGTCGCAACCTTTACTGTTATCCCAAGCCGATAGTTCACGTAGTTCTTTCCCATGCAGCTGTGTGACGCTTGTAGTCTCTCAAATTGTGCCGTTCATACACTCTCACCCCAACAAAACAGTAAAAATTGACAATAATCGACAGTAATCGGCTTGAGATAATAGTAAAAGCTGCGACATAAATTCCCTATACCATGGGATATCTAATTACTTACGCTATTGTTTCTCTATGATAATATCAACCTGACCACTCTGTTCGTACCCTAAGAATTTCAAAATTTGGATAAGATTGTTGAGTGTCATGTCCAAAAATCATTTTTGATTTTTTCTCCATCTGAGCATGAGCATATCCAATTTGCCCTTGAGAGTAGATAATTTACAACACAAAATTCTACAATCAGCCTTCAAAACATCTTCGGCGTAATCGATTGCGGATTATAGAATTGCTGTAGAGTTTATTGGGTGATAAATAAATTTGCCAATCATTCACAAACAATCAAAAGATGAGCAAATCCGTGATGAGATTCTAATAGTTTGACATTTATCTCTAAACAATAATTCAACATTTATCAATGAACAACTAAATGCAGGCTGTCAATACCAGTCTGTCATGGACAATAATATAATAATTACAAGATACAAAACATCTTCGGAGTAATTGATTACAGATTATAGTATTGCTGTAGAGTTTATTGGATGATGAATGACTAATAATTAATAAGATACAAATAATTATTATTGTATCTTCTGCTGCATTCGGTTGTAATGTAGTTCACTTCTTTGGGATTATTCTAGAATCAACCTTGAACTGCTTCTTGGCTGTCGGAGCCTAAAGCGAGGCCATGATTAACCTTGAAGGATGTAATGATATAAAGCTTGCAAATACAATTAAGTTTGTAGTATCCAGCCATCGAAATAATTATCCTTTTTGGCCACAATCACAGGTCTGCCAGCGGATGGTTTCATGAGGAAATATTACCATAGAGAAACAATAACGTAAGTAGATATCCCATGGTATAGGGAATTTAATGTCGCAACTTTTACTGTTATCTCAAGCCGATTACTGTCGATTATTGTCAATTTTCACTGTTTTGTTGGAGTGATAGTGTATGAACGGCACAATTTGAGAGACTACCAGCGTCACACAGCTGCATAGGAAAGAACTATGTGAACTATCGGCTTGGGATAACAGTAAAAGTTGCGACATAAACGCCCTATACCAAGGGATATTTACTTATATGCTATCGTTTCTCTATGATATTACTGAATAATTCAAAGTGGTTTCGGAAATAGTGCACAATCATGTGTTTTAGTTTTGTCAATGTTTTAATATTAGCATGATTATGTTTTGTCAATGTTTTAATATTATCATATTCTTTATCATTGAATTGTATTCACATTGGTATGGAATTATTCCAATAAGGTATTAAGGAATCGAATTAATTTTCCTCTATTTTCCTTCAGATTTGTAGGCTATTATTTATTTATTTATACATTGTTACATCCAATATAATTCTCAACTATGAATGATTGGGAAAGGAACAACAGGCTTAAAGCCCAAAACTGTTCCTTTCCCAAATTTAGATAGAAATTGTCCAAGAATAGGTTATGTTTACTCTTCATGATTTTTGTCCAATTTTGAGTCCATAATATAATATAAACTAGGAATTTAGAATTGAGAAAACTTGAAAACTATCAAATATTATTCTCAAGTGGGTAGCCTACTCAACCAGGATCTAGTAAAAAAACCCAACTGAAAATTCTTCGGATATGCTGTGTTGCTGAGTAATTAAATCTTATGTGATGTAGTTTATGTTGTTATGATGAGACGCATTCATCGATGTAGAGAAGCTTTCACTTTCATTGCATTGACAACACTGTCGTCGTCACTACAAACAACAAATTTAATAATTC
The DNA here is from genome assembly GCF_014356525.2 of Nilaparvata lugens. Taxonomy (NCBI): domain Eukaryota; kingdom Metazoa; phylum Arthropoda; class Insecta; order Hemiptera; family Delphacidae; genus Nilaparvata; species Nilaparvata lugens. The sequence continues at coordinate 65,046,706 of NC_052508.1, read as the reverse complement.
TAACCGACAATCAACTGACATTACAACAGTGTTGTGATAGTCAAGATTCAACTTGGAAGACTCATCGTTTAGTATGACAGCAGTGAAGACTTGAAATTATACTACTGTATTTGAAAAAAGCTTTACAAATAATAACAAAGGGTTAACCGGTTGATGGTTGTGTAGCAAAGACAAAGACATAAAATAATCAAATTGAAAATTTGAAGAGGAACAATTAAATTCTTCGGAAAAGCATTGGTATGAAGATGCCGAATATATTATTTTGTGCTTGAACAAAAACTTTGAATTAAGGGAATCAACTGAAAGTATGCTAATATTATATACCGCTAAAGGTTGATATTTCTGCGGAAGTACTGTAAAGAAGTAAAGGAGCTAGGAAAAATATTTCAATAAAATTTTCAATTTCACATTTTTCCAACGTTGAAAAAGAGAGAGAAGAGCAAGAGGAGGAGGGAGAAGAGGTGGAGGAGGTGTTGAAGTAGGAGGAGGAGCAGGTGGAGAAGGAAGAGGTGGAGGAGGAGGAGAAGAGGGTATTGACGAAGAGGGAGGTTAAACACAATGAGGATGATGAGGAGAAGAACTCAAGAGTTCAAATAATGAAGTAGGCATGATCACTAAATTTAATAATTGAATTCGCAATAGATTTCACTGAAATCATGTTATCTGTCGTGACTCGTGACAGAGTTACTTTCTATTGTTATGATACGACCACAATCATATTGTATAATAAATGAGGAGAATTAAACTTTTTCAACAGGATTTTTTCTATTGATGGAACGAAGTTTAATCAAATGTCAGAATCGATATCAACAAATTTGTGTCATCCACTGTTTCTGAGTTTCAGCATGAATATTATTTAAAAATGAAACTACTCCCGTAACTTTATTGCTGTGAGGAAGATAAAATGATCATGTTAGCCTTCTTTACCTGATTATGGAAAATTTTACCTTCATAACCTGTTCATTAATATGGAATCATGTACATTTTCAGATGGTTCCGACGAGACTCGACTCACTCGAATGTACAATAGAATAAAAATAAGATGCTGAATTACTAATGAAGGAAGCTATCAAATAAATATGATGCTTCGTGTTGAGAGATAATCAAGGTTGGGCTTTCCTTTCAATTAAGACAAGATGAGAACCAGAAGCTGAGCTAACAATGGCAAATTCTGAAATGTGATAAATATTCATATCTATAAATCTCCGTAGTTTGTTTCCGCTTGAATCGTGTGGAAAGGAAAGAGATATTGTTGGATGGAAGGATAGAAATAGCCTTGAATTAGAGGTTATGCCATTCTCTTTCACTTCAGTATTACAGTATATTAGTATCAACCTGTTCAAGTAAAGTTCCACTTCACCACTTCAACTCTTGTTCTTTAAACTCTAAAAACTCAGTTCTATAGTGTTTTGTACAATAAATAATGAATAAAATAAACAATCTCCGATGACTGTATTTTAACAGTCGGAACGCCTTCTTTCAACTTAGAATGATGTGTAATTATTCTTTACAGAATAAAAAAAACTTTCCTCAAGAGTTACAAAAAAAGTTATTAGAATGTGAATGTGGAGAATGAAACTACTATTCGAGAGATTATTGATGTCTACAAACATGAAGAATTTGTCTGTAAATAATGGTTTTGAGGTTGTAATGAATTTTCAGATTTCGCAAAAATATATAAAAAGTAAAGTATGCTCTGCTATATTTAAAAAATTCAAAAATCTTAGTTTTGGTTGTTTTTGAGTGAAAATGGACTAAATTTTAGTAAAGTGAAATCATAACCTTATTTTGGACTTTTAAAATGTTACCTATCCAAATTTGGGAGAGAAATAGTACAAGGAGTATCCTTAGTTTTTCTCTCCCAATCAGTGCTTCTTTGTAAAAAATATAAATAAAAAATATTATGTTACTATCCTCTCCACTGAATTTGTTACTAGCAGGTAACACGTGCTCCGCGAGGATCTTATTAAAAACTTGACAAACTGAAAACTTGACCTAATGGAATCGTGTAAAATTCAAAATAGGCCTGTAACCATCCTCGATAAATTAAGAATCTATACGCAAAATTCCAAGTTAATCAGTCCAGTAGTTCAGACGTGATGATGCGTTATCGTCGATTTCCTATCCCGTACGTGTATAAGCCAATTATTTCCTCCATTATATGATAGATTATATGATTTACTAAATGTTAGAAACACAAGAATCGATAAAACAAGAGTGATTTTGAAATAAATGGATCAAGAAGGCCAAAGGAAGAAACTAGGTGAAATAGGCTCTAAAGGCTTTGAGTTTAATCTAAGCTCCGATTTGAGATATCAGTGTTGTTTCAAACCAAATCAACTTATTCAATCTTTATTGGTTATGAAATCAAATAATGGTTTTGAATAAAGCAAATTCAAAAAAGAGATGAAAAGTTCTTTCTTAGACCCTATTTTTCCTCATCTGTTGAATACCAACTTGGTAACCTTTTATTTTTTCAATAAAGTTGCAGTACTTTCTCATTTAATTGATCTGAATAACATAAGTTTTTTCAACTCATTAAGCTACCGGTGTAACGAGTATATTTTTTACAGAGATAAGAGGTGAGTGCCAGTATCCAGTAATACTTGTCACTGCCTACTATATACTTCCTACATAATATAGTGAGTGAACTACATTTGCAATACCTGCACTGCTTCCTATATACAGGAGAAAGCTGGAAGTGATGGGCTTTTTGTTGATTACAAAGCTTTCCATTACAATTTTTCATCTGATTTTCCTCTTTGAGCAGTCTTTTAAAAAGTCAACTGAAATTCCAAATCTATGAACAAGACTGTTTTAAGTGTTTACACAAGTTTTGTAGAAGGATATAATGCAATCCAAATAGACTAACTCCAATAATTATAGAGTACAGTGGGAGAGTTTCTTGTTTTCAGTGACATAATAGCTGGTACAAGGATGCACCAGGCACGGAATGTCTATGATTAATGTGACCTTCAAAAGTTGAAATTTTCATCTGTTTTGGATTTTGCCACTTCTACTATCTACTATCTGCTATCTTCTTCTACTCAACACTTTCCGCCAGCTAATACGTCCAACAAGCAGAAACTAATGAATATTTGTGAGAACGCGTTGTAAACAACTGTTCAAATGACGTGTAATTAATGTCTACTCATTATAATTTGAATGATGACTCGACTCTCCACTAACTTGAAGTTTACAGCTCGAAAATCCAATTGTATTTTGCATTTGCCCTCCATTTAGAAGTGCAATTTGTTCTCACTGTTATTTGAGGAACTTTTATTATCCTCCAATCAAGATTGAATCATGTTCATCTATGATGAAGCATTTGGAAATTTTCTCTTTTCCGAAACCATCATTCGAAATAAATATCTCAAATAATTGACTTTTTGTGTAGTTGAGAAGTTGATATTGTGGTAATTATTCATATTGAATGAAAAAGACTAAGAAATTGTCAAAAAAACCACTGATTTATTGATAAATAGAAAGACCGGTTTCGGTTATTACACCATTGTCAATCTCTGATAAATAAGAGTTTATCAGAGATTGACAATGGTGTAATAACCGAAGCCGGTCTTTCTATTTATCAATAAATCAGTGGTTTTTTGACAATTTCTTAGTCTTTTTCATTCAATCAAATAATTGAATTCAGGAGACTCGTCTTATTACTAATTATGGCAATTTTGTCAAATATTCCGTTGAAACCCGCAAGGGCTGTATGCGAGCTTTTACTGAAAAAGTAGTAAACATCATAGTTTTGGATATCAAATTGATTTCAACAGTAATTTCGGGAAGACGATGCCTATTTTGAATTTATGGAAAATGATAAGATCGTTATTGAAACATAAAAAATATTGAAATCCATTATTGATTCATGGCATTTAAATACCGTAGTCAATGAAACTTATTCGTCTATTAATTAATTTTTCTATTTAAGAATTCATTGATGAAAATACGCTTAATCAAGTCTTAGCACGTTCCTGAACAGGCTCTGAGCAGGTAGTATTCTTCTAAATGATGAGTGTCATTGTAAAATATTTCTCTTCATTGTTTGTTTCCATTGCGAACTGCTTATTCAAAAGTAAAATGATTCATGAATTCAACTATTTTCAGTTTACGAGTGAGAATATTCGAAGAGAATTGAACTCCTTTGTTAGAAGTTGAGAATGACTGAATTTCCTGTACCGTTTCTTAGCCTTATTGTTGTGCAGTGACCTGAAAATTGTGGTGAATCTTGCAGGCAAGGGTACCTGCTCGGTCATAAAATATCTCCGAACTCCAATCATTGCTGGAAAAGGTTCCTGCATGAATATTTATTGGTATCAGATTTTCTTCCTGCATATCTATATATATAAAAGCGAAATGGCACTCACTCACTGACTGACTCACTCACTCGCAGAACTAAAAATCTACCGGACCAAAAACGTTCAAATTTGGTAGGTATGTTTAGTTGGCCCTTTAGAGGCGCACTAAGAAATCTTTTGGCGATATTTTTACTCTAAGGGTGGTTTTTAAGGGTTTAAAGTTCTTTTAGCATGTATATTCTTCTTATTGTCTTAATTATAATTGAAAAAAGGCCATACCATATGTTAATATAGAACTATAATCTAGAGAGAGTACCTCTTCGAAACAGTTGTTCTGGTAACTAAATTAAAAATTTTGTCAGGTTGGCATTAAGTTGAGTTGACTTTGTTAGGTTGGCACCAAGTTGAAGATTGAAATGCATTTATCCAGGACCTCCTAAATACCAATTTATTCAGTTAGCCAAAATTAGCGTTTTCTCAGATTTTCTGCGTTTCCTCACCTTTTCCAATAATTGAAGGAAATGTGTTTAAAAAAATTCAGTACATAGGTTTAGCTGAGGTGGAAGAATTTTGTTCGCCAAAGATACGCCGATATAGTAACAGGTGTTTTTCGAGATCAAATTGACATGATACGTTCATATTCGGTCCAGAGGTTCCGCTGAGGTCTACATGCAGGCGAGCGAAGCGAGCCCGCTGATCTCATTCTTGGACGATCCAGTCGGGGGTCCTGGCTAGACGGATATGGCGAGCGAAGCGAGCCTGACGGCTAGTATATAGTATAAAATTGGCAATGCATCTGTTATCAGATTTGCAAAAAAAACCGTATTTGTTTCTATGATCTGTTTTCACTCTTAATTTTATCTAGGAATGAAGAGATAGGCTACACTTCACCTTCCTGATCCTAGTAAGATCTCCACTTAAAGTTAGATTACCACTATATAAAAATAACTGGTAATAGGAATAAGTTCATCCAAGGGGATGGGGTTTCATCTAGGAATTTATTTTCTTTTCAATCTTTATCCGACTTTCAAGAGTATTCTCTCAGCTGAAATGCTTTGAACAGGCTCACTCCATTGATGCCGATTCTCCGTAACTCTTTAATTTATGCTGCAGTTATTCAATTCCTTCCTAATATCAGCCAGTAGGCAAAAGAGATGTTGGCAGACCACGCAAGCGGTGACAATAATGAAATTTTTTATGATTATTTGAATAATTGGTTAGATGTGAGTCGGAAAATGTTATAGCCAAATCCTTTGTGAGAAGAAGATGTTTATCCTAGGTGCCACTAAAATTCAGTCGAAATAAGTGTTCTAGAATTTTCCATATGCTGTAATGCGAATTACTTTACCCCTTTAGCAAGAATGAAATCCCATTCTCAACTTTTACTTGAGAAAGTTTTAAAACAATGATCACTGTTATAATCCTCCATAAACACAACTGAATACACAACAATTATTATCTTAGCTCCCTCATAGTTTACGCAGTTTATTACGTGTATCTTGAGTTTACATATTTCAGTATTACTCAGTATAACGCTAATTTTGAGGCACTTGGAGCGTCTTTAAAGCTTCAACTGACACTTTAGCCAATTAACAAGAGAAATTTTCACTTTCGGCTTCAAACTTTGTACATAAGCGATTCTCCGCAAATAAGAATCTGACAGTGAAGCTTTCACTTGAAAAGTCAACAACTTCTCAATTTTGGTTACTGGCAAGTATTATTTATTCGGAATGAATGTACGGTTTAGCTTCTGTGGTTCATCTGTGTAGCTACTTCTACGGTGTACCTCTGTAAATTATTCGAAATTCAACAAACTTTCTCGAGTTATCAATATAGCAGGGCTTGTAAACAAAATTGACTGAAAATTACTCAAAATCGAGACCACAAATTTCACAAACTAGATTGTTTTCGAAGTCTTGAATATACATGACTGTAGTACATTAAATACACAAAGGACAGAAGTAGGATAAGGTGTTCACTTCTTGTTCAGAGTTACTAAAGTGTATATAAAAATAAATATTAATTTGATATGTATATAGAAATATATAAAAATGTATATAATTATATAAACATAAATAATTTCACATTCAATTTTATTTCCAAACAACATGTTTCTAACTTCCAAGTCATTTTGAACTGTGAGTGAACAAGATCCAGATAAATGTTAAAAGTGTAATTTGACTTTTCATTACAGATGAGATCTTGTATGAGTTGAGGATTCTCAGTCAATCCTCTGAGGTGTATGAGAAGGAAGTGGAGAGGGAAGAAAAGGGAAGGAGGGAGGTGGAGGACGTGGATTTAGTCAAACGTTCCTAAACTGAGATCCACTTCAAACTCTATGTTTATTTATTTATTTATACATTTTTACCCTCTCCAGAGGGTTACTAAATTACCAAAAGTTTTTTAACCAGATAACTTTGTTATCGGATGGGCACGTTAAATTGTCGGTCCCGGCTGAAGTATGACAGTCGTAAGGCCCATTAACGGCTTAAATTACATATTCAGGCGGTGGGACCTTCCCGCAAGGGACTTCCCACCAACAAAAGCCTTACAAATTTACTTTTACTTTTTACTTATTTATACATTGATACATACAATATCATTCCATAATATTTAACTCTGGTATCTATTCCAAAGCATTGGTTGATTCTCTATAGTTGAAACTCCGAGATTCATTCAAAAGCATTGGTGGATGGGGGGCATTGAATTTATTCACAGTCTACAGTGACTCTAGCTGATTCAAGAAATAAGAAATTGAAATCAGAGCGCAAAATGGCAAGACTCTCGTCATAAATCGTATAAAAAACTTGTATTTATCAATAGAAAGTTCAATTTCTTATCAGATAATTGTAATTTATTGCAAAAAACATGAACTGGTTTTATGCAAACTCTATCATAAATATTTAGACTTTCTCTTGTCCGTTCGAATGTAAAGTGTGCCTGAGTTCAACTCTCCTAAAGCTGATCATTGGTTGCTCAGTTCTTTGGTAGGTACTTCTGGGTTTTCTGTTGTTGAAGTGTAACTTTTTCGAAGGTTTCATTCTTGCTATGCAGAGCAACTATCCCGTCGTTTCTATTATTCAATAAATGAATATTATTATTACCTCACCCAAGAATTTGTCTTCACAGTGAGATCTAACATTTAATTTCAAATCATAAGGTATATCAAATGTACCTAGAATAAATTCTAATTTCCTTGGGTATATCAATATATCAAGGTAAATCATAAGGTCTCTTTCCTGTATAGGGCTACTTGTAATATAAATATGAAGAAAATAAAAATCCCAGTACCCTTTTTTTAAAATATTTTATCACAACATGTTTCGGTCATTTATGTCATTTTCATTTTGAGCTTGAAAATGGCATAAATGACCGAAACATGTTGTGATAAAATATTTAAAAAAAAGTGTACTAAGATTTTCATTTTCTTTATATTTAAATCATAAGGTATATGAAAATATTTATAATATAGACTTTTCAGCATGGAGCAGTGATTTTTTATGCGAATATTATCCCATAATCACATTGTCGATTTTGTTACAAAAACTCTAATGAATAAATGTCTGTAAATTTGTAAGCATTTTCATAAAAAGAAAGTACAGCATCCCAACTAGTTGTTTTCCACAAGCTCTTCTTTTCTCAAGTTTTCAGTGATTGGTAAGTTCAATATTGAATTCTAATTAAGTATTCCATCGGTCTAAATTCAGAATTTTCAGTTCTAAGTTTCTGGACAGAAGATTGAGCTTAAAAATTGTAGGAAGTGGAATGTAACCCATATCTTTTGGAAATGTTACGGTTTCAAAATATTTGGGAGAAGAGCAGTTTTGGGCTAAGCCTGTTGCTCCATCCCAGTCTTTCATAGTTATATGATTTGTAATTGTATTGATAAATAAATAAATGAAAAACAGTGGAATATCTGAAGTAGAAGCTATGGAATACCTGGAGTAGTAACTTAAAAATACCTGAACAATGGCATATCGTTTAAAGGATTCAAGTTGTGCTAAAATCGTCAAATAACCTTGAAATCATAAATGATTCTAAAACATGACTTGAAACCAGACACGTTTCACGGATCGGCACTCGACTGGTGAAAGTAAACAAAGAAGCAAACATCCAGAAGAAACAAAAATAAACAAAGAAGAAGCATTTAACCAGCTACTGTGGTCGTTTTATTCACCAGAGGCTTTGTTTTAGGTTTTATGTGGGTTTCACTAGGTTCTATTAGTGCAGCAGACTGTTATCGATGAGCTTCATTATAAACGAAGAAAGTGGCCAGGCTTTAATCCAGTGAAATCGACTATGAAATTCTCATTGAACTGGGAACAGATTATTTGAAAATTTCGCACGCTTGGTGGAGAGAAAATTAGAATGGCTGGCTGAACGCATGGTTTGATTGGCATTAAAAGAAGAGTTATGAGAACTCGTGTGTGACTCATAATGTATGAAATGAATCATTTGGTTAGAAATCATGAAACGACGAAATAAGGAAGTTCGGGGTCAACGTTTCTCTCTATAAAGCGCAGAAAATGCTAAAACAGTAAAAATCTCTAATGAGGGATTTTTTCCAATTAAAAATGCATCATTGTAAGCTCGTGCTGCCCAATCGGATGGAAAATAATATTGAGTGACCTGGCTGGCTCAGGTCTGGTGTCAGAGTTTTCAGTCGCAACTGATCAATTTCAGGGTCTCTGACATGATCTAACGACTGCTTTTTAGGCAGCCGGAACCGACGGTAACGGCCCAATAGGAAGAATAGAATTGAATTTTTTCAACAATTCAATTCATGCTCAATCATTCTCAATAGAATATTTATGTACAAGTAAAAATGCACACCATGAAGGTAAAACAGATATAGTAGTCTTTTCATACCTAATGTGTAGTACGAGTATATTCGTTGTTTATACTCGTATATTCATTCGTTGTATATACTCGTATATTCATTGTTTGGGCGCCTATGAACTGGCTTTCTGTGGCTATATTAAGTCTAGAGTCCTAGAGTGACTTACTGTCATTGATTTATATCTTCACTTACTATTCAGTAACTGTCTTTCTCGGTTCCCCAATGATATACTATAGTTTCTGTTTTACTGGAGAGCTTTGGTCCGAGGGACTTTCGGGAACAGAGTTCTACGCCCGATAAATCGTCGAGCAACAATTAACCTTTCTGGATAAGCTGTTTCGTTTGAACGTAGAATACGTAATGATAAGTGAGAACCTCTTTGTCAAGAGTCTTTCATTTTTTCTATTTTCTTTTTGTTGTCCTCCTCGTCTTTGGGAGCTGACAAAGTGTTTCCTGTCTTTCTATCCTCTTCCTCATCAACTGTACTCTGGATGAAAGCTAGTGACTGTACGGTTACCGTTCAACTGATATTTCTGTTTCTTTGTCCGTTCTGTACAGTCTGTCTTGCTTTCTTGTCGACAACGCTACCTTATCTTAGTAGTTGTAACGTTGCGACATGCTGTACAGTACCTGAACTTTACCGGTCTAGTTGCTGTCCTTCTTTACTCTCTCTCTCTCAATCTATCTCTCTCTATCTGAAAATGAATCTCTCTCTCTCTCTTCCTTCTCTCAACGACATTCTCTCACTTCTACCACCTCTCTAGCCGTCCTGTCACAGAACTCTTGCTTCAACAAGACAAATCACGATTGTCCGGATCTTGAAGATAACTACAACTATTATTATTTGCTAACAGCATTTAATGCCAATTTAATCCTGATTCCAAGATAATTCATAGAAACAATTTATTGCATAACAGGTCGTGCACTCACATTTCATCATGAACAAGAGTGTTCGTACTTTACTTGAAATTAATTATCCCAACCACGTTAGTTAGAGCTACAAGTTTACAACAGAGATTTTTTCTCTACGTTTGATTCAAGTGCGGAGATGTTTCTCAATTTAGTAGAATGGGGTTAAGTAGAATAGGCTCATTTTCAACAATCAGGCCATTTGCACAAAAGCCGGTTAAATTTTAATCGTGATCAATTTCAAGAGAACCAATCAGAGAAGACCTTTTTTATAAGACGACTTCTCTGATTGGTTTCTCGTGGAATTAATCACGATTAAAATTTAACCGGCTTTTGTGCGACCGGCACTCAGAGTTTTCTCTTCCCACCCACAGTAAGCTGCTTGGAATATGAAACTATAAATGATCACTGATGTAAGTTACACAAGAATTATAGTTAATGAAAACACAAATTTGAAATTGTCAACCACTTTTTATTTCAAATTTGTGTTTTCATTATGGAAAAGTACCACAACATCACTCACAACACAACTGTAAAGAATAATTATAGTTTTTTTTATTACTCTATAAAACGTTATAATTCCGCAGAAGCACTTCTGAAGTAATGCAGTCAGCTAAAGAGAGATATAATGTGCCATTACAATACCCTCCAGAAGTAATATAAAACAGTATAAAAGTATTTTTAGGCTATATTCATTAGTATTCTGTGACACTACTCATATGTATTTTTACATGTTTTATGAATAAAGATTTTTTTCAATTCAATATACTAGCAATACAAGACAGTACAATGATTGAACGCAATATCGTATAATATTAATAGAGTTTCTATTCTTCTATTACAAACTGTATCGTATAATGATGTTTAATAAATATCATCGTTATTCTCGAGGTCAAAAACTGACTTGATCTTCTCGATTGAAAACGATTAGTACAAGTTTTTCTAGAGATTGATAATGAGTTTAATAGATATTGATAACACATTCACGTTAAGTATTCTGGAAGGTACAGTTGATGGACAAAAGGGTCGTGGAAAGCCCCGGCTACAGTAACTGGGACAAATGACGAAGGATCTGGGTGCTATGAGCTATGAACAATGGAAGAGAGTAGCAATGGACAGATTTGGATGGAAGGCTGCCAAACAATCAAACGATTGCGCTAAAGAAGAAGATATTGATAGACTGGGGATTGAGATCTCCAGTTTGTTAGAGATTGAAATGAAATGAGAAAATTCTTTATTAGGCGGATTTAGGACTCCGAGATCTATAATGGTCAATCTCAATATAAATAAATCTATAATAAATTCATATAATATATTATATATATATATATATATATATATATATTATATATATATATATATATTATAATATAAGAATATATTATTCATATTTATAGTTTTATATTATCTACATTATCTATAATAAATTCATATAACGGATAATCTTCAATTTATTAGATATTGAAATTAAATTTAAAAAATCTTTATTGGGCGGAGTTAGGACTCAGAGATTGATAATGGTCTAACAACCGAAACTAGTGTCTCATTTTGATCCAATGAACCAGTGGTTTGACAATGAGAAGTCGTATTCATACAGATATTTACCGCAACACCACCTTCACAACATCATAGAAAGTCTCGTTATTCTGATGGGGAACCCGAACAAGACCTAGATTTCTAATGTGCGAGTAATAAAGTACTACAGTTTATTATTAATCTGTCATCTCGATGTGGCACCCTATTGTGATATCCGTTGTCCTTTTTATGGCAGAGATATCTATCAGTTCATTGCAACGGTATTTCTTGCAGAGATGACAGTGCACTTTCCACATGACCGTTTCCAGCTAGTGAAGGGTAGTGAACGTACAGCACAGCTGGATGCACTGCAATGCACATTTCCCATTGTGCCGAGTGACAAACTGTTCAACAATGATTCACTCCTTCAATTTATATCTTCATTCATTTATTCAATGATACACAAAACACAATTGATTGAAATTATTGAAGAAGGACCAACAGACACAGCCCATTTTTGATCACAAACAGAGATATTATACAGATTGAGAGAGTGAGTGAGTGGGGGTAATGAGTGGGTGTAAGTAAAAGAGATAGTAAACGAGAAAGAGAGAGCGAATGTGTGCGTGTGAGAAAAGCTACTTTGGGCTCCAAAAGATGTTCGAGTACCGCAGCAATACTGTAATGTCAATGCTTCTTGCTTCTCGATAGGAAAATCTTTGTGAATTTTTGTTGGAAATGGATGATAGAAAACTGATAACAGAGATCAAGAATGCTCAGTAGTAGTCAGCCATATTGAATTGATATTCCATAATATCAATGTAGAACAGTCAAATCATGCATATTTTGGAACACAACACGTCCACAGTTTATGTTTTCCTGTTGATGTTATTATAATAATAAAATGGTACATTTTTGTCTTTGAATGTTCAATATATTATGATTGATTGGTATGATCATCTGGATTGATTAAAGCAGTCGGCCACAGGAGTCTTGACATAAATTATTCAGTTGAAACAGATCGATGAAAATACAGTCAAATTATGGATTTGATTCTTTGTGAAACACATCAAGTCTTCAATTACATATAGGCCTATGATTATTTTAAGAAAATGATATTGGATGAAGTATTCAATGTAGCGAGGCAATGACTTTCTTGAACTTGAAATGTTTCTCTCAAAAATGTTGAAACATTTTAAAACTTGAAGTAATTTATGCTTTAATTATTGACTTATTTGAAAACAAAATGTAAAGTAGAAAGCTATTGCCCTGAAGATTAATTCCCATTCCTAATGAATATTAAAGTAATAAACATAACCTATTTTTGGACAATTTCTATCAAAATTTGGGAAAGTAACAGTTTTGGACTTTAAACCTGTTGTTCCTTTCCCAATCATTGAATTTCATTTCATTTCATAATTTCTTTATTCATAAATTTGTACAGTGTATACAATGAATAGTGTCATAAATATATATCTTTGATTAGATACAATTAAAAATAAAATACATAACAAATAAAACATCTACAGAATACAACAACTACAGAATAAATACATACTACAGAATAGTGTCATAAATATATATCTTTGATTAGATACAATTAAAAATAAAATACATAACAAATAAAACATCTACAGAATACAACAATACAAACATACAATACAATTCAACTCATAGGAGCTGATCTCATTCAATCAAATATTCTTCGATTATTCATAATTAGTTGAGAATGCTATTGTATCTATCAATGTATAAATGAATGAATATAGAACGTAAAATTATGTCTATGAATTATATATCGATTGTATATTCTATACATCGATCTTATAGTTCAGTGATCTCATAAGTAAATATGGCTGAATTATCCCGGACAGAGAGAAATTCTAAACAGACATTCTGAGTTGAACCATAGATGAGGCTTTGAGCTACTTCAATCCAATAACTTCGAAGCAAATTAACTGAATTCAGTAACTGAAATTCAATCCAGTAACTTAAACATGGCTTCTCATGAATAAAATCCGACATAGATCACTGTAGATATGTAGAGTTAAAAGGAACGTGGTGGAGGTTTAGTACGTGGTGGATGGACACGTTACCGTCGGTCCCGGCTGCCTAAAAAGCAGTCGTTAGGTCATGTCAGAGGCCCTGAAATTGATCAGTTGCGACCTGAAAACTCTGACACCAGACCTGAGCCAGCCAGGTCACTCGATATTATTATTATTAGTACGTGACAAATTTACCTTCATGGCATTGTCCAGACCATGACAATGAACAACGTCAATGATACACAGGACATCGAACTTTTAGAAATTGTTATCAAACAAAAAAAAGATAGAAAGGTTGACAATAATTATATTTATCGCATGTTCGAGTAAACCCAGTGGACGTGAATTATAGTGCAATTTGTACCTGTATGGAGTTCTAAATTATCATCTGAAACCTGTTTTATCACTTTTGCGGACTCTCAAACAAACTAGGAAGTAGCTTATCAACTGGACAATGCATTTTCCAAGTTTGTGGTAAAAACGTATCACCGACATCCCTTGATATGATCGTGTGATAATTATTGTCGTGTACAATACTAAATGTTTATGAGATTACTATAGTGATTATTTTGTAGTGATAATTATTGATTATCTTATAAATATTTGATTATTTATAGTGATTATAGTGATAATTTAGGCCTACGCTCAAAAGCAAACTATTTTTCCATTGTGGAATCCTTCCCTTACTTTCGAAAGAGTCTCATGAGAAAAAATTATAACGTTTTTTGAAAGAAATTGGAAAATTTATAGCAAAAATGAGAAGGAATGAAGAAAACATATAATTAGATAAATAGATAAATGTCTTTTATTTACATTTTAAAATAAAAGTAATATGGGCGAAGATAGCAGAGATGTTTCATTACCAATCAACAGTAGTTGCCTCCTTTGCATTGGGAAAATCCTCATTGCTTTATAAAATTTAGAATATTTGATAAGGGAAACTTCGAATTCGGAGAAGGTTAATGGAATTGTGAACTGTGTTATCGGCAGAAGAGGACAATGAGAATAACCTTGAATGATTCCATCGATATTGAATAATATTATCTATATTCTCAGATTGTGATTTGGTGTAGAAAATTAGAATGGACATAACCTATGTATAATATTTGGACAATTTGAAACTAAATTAGGAAATTGAAGAAGTTTTGGGCAATAGCCTGTTTTTTCTTTTCCGATCATTGTATTGCTTGTGCTAACCTAATAATAGGCTACCATAGAGAAAGAATATTGCATACTAACTTATATGCTATATTTTCTTCATGATAATACCATAGAGTAAAGATACTGCTCAAGTATTTCACTTCTTTCAGTTGTCTCTGATAATTCTCACACAATTCTCATAAGGAATAATTCCAAATTTCAAGCTAAAGCTATAGTTGACTCCAAAAACTATCATTGTTCGCAAGTATGTCAAACAGGAGTGTGTCTTCTAGATTCCAGTCGTGGAAAATACGACAGATTTTTTATCACTATTATTATTGTTTTTTATGACAAAAGTAATTTCCACACCAGAAAGCAAAATTTTCCTCATCACCGTTATTACGCAGTAAAGGAGGACAATTCGACACTCACAAATTTGCGGCGAGATCAAACAAAGCAATAGTCAGTTGGATAGAAATCCGTTAGGAATAAGAAAGGTGGGTCAAATATTGTTTACGGGACTCTTTTGGACACATTTCGACAGAAATCGTGATGCGCTACGCATCGCTCGAATAATGATAATAATTTTAGCCTATAAATTCGAAGATGATCGTAACGACGAATACAAGCTACAGATGAGAAATTCGAATGTTCGAGTAGGAAGGATCTTTTGCAATCACATAATCTGAAATTGAATTCCCTGATGGGGAATAAATTGCGACGTTAAGGACAGAGTGTACAGAATGTTACATAGTATGGACCTACTCTGGGGACGGTCGATTCAAACTCTCAAAGGACGTTCAAAGATTAAATACTATTATTATTATTATTACATCCACTTACCACCTGTAAAAGGGGTATAAGGATTTGTCATTAATCAAACAGTAAAATGTTATATATCTTCTTAAACCTCCATCTTGAGGTTTGTTAAAATCTCCATATTCCTCCACTGAGTAGAATATTGGTGAAATGTTTCTCCTGTAGGTATTCTTTCCAGACTCGTATTCCTTCTAATTTCACAGTTACATTTGAATTTATGTAGGCCTATAATGTGTAAATATTGTTTGTTTGAAGTGACTCGAGGTCAATAAATTTTGCAAAGTGATGAAAATAGTTACATACACAGCTTTTGAACAACTCAACTACCAACTGCTCTACCTCTCTGTAACCAACTTCAGTCTATTCTCTTTATCTATCTAACAAAACTTATCTACCAAACTGAATGCTCTACAGAAAATGGTGTGGAAAACCCTGTGACTTCAAGGAAATCGTTGTCAACATTGGAAAATTAAATTGAGTTACAACGGACTGCAATATTATTATAAAAATAGAGTTTTGTTGATGAATGTTTCCATATCAGAAAACCATAATACCAAGACACGAATAATGTTTTTGGATAACAATTTTCAAGATGTTAGTTACACAAGACAATGATTGCAGAAATTGCATGGATATCGAAACTACATAATAGAGTACAAATAATCCACAAAACCTTCTTATAAACTGTCAATGAATAAAAATTAAAATAATGATTGTGCCAAACTGTGTAACGAGTTTCATTGTCAAAAAAAATTTGACAATACTGTTTGAAGAAAGTATAGTTCAAATAAAATTACTAGTGAGTAATTATTAAATTAGAGAAGAAGGATTAATAATACTTAATACTTGAGTATCACTTAAGTTAAGTAAAGCCTCAACTTAATTTTATCCTAATTTTAAGTTGTGAAATTACTTATTAATTACTACTATATAATTTGACTCTTTTAGTTAAATTATAATGATTGTGTCAAATTGTGTCACGAGTTTCATTGTCAAAACAACAATCACGTTAGGTCAATGAGAACATGAAAACATGATATTCATGAACAGAAGTACAATAACAATCACTCAAAAGTTCATGACGATTGTTTATTATTTACGTAATCTACTGCTGAATCTCCGAAATCGAAATTACTATTACTATGCCTATGAATCAAAATCTATTTGTCGATTGAAATGGAAAGTGTAACCTTGAACGTTTCTAGAAATAGATTGTATTCGACAAGGATGTAGATCCTGTAAATGGGGGATTTCTCATTTATGGTACACTATTTTCAGAATAAAGCTATAGAGATGATTGAGTGAGATATGTATAAACATTTTAGTTGAGATGATCAATGAATTAACTCATAAATTGAAAGTTTTGTCTACGAAAATATCAGCCTAATGGAGCCAAAACAACAAATGCGAGATTTGTATCTTCATTCCACGTATAACCAACTAACTAGTAATTGATGGAAATTACCCAAATATTGGGAATTGAAAACACTAGTGATGCGGTGATGCGCTGATGGATGCTATAACTAAAATCATTGATCACTAGTTTATTTTCATCTTGATAGCCGCTATCGAGTAGCCAATTCTTTCCCAATCTTCTTGGCTAAGAGCTTTTACAGCCTGTTTATTTCAGGTTCCTGGAGAAACTAGTATCCTAGTATCCATTCATAATGCCTGCGATTAGGAGCTAATCTGAGTTGAGCTCGGTTGTGATGTTATTAGGCGTCTTTCACTAAACACTCAAGAAACAGCAGAAGATATTGGATGGAAAGATTAACCCAATGAAAGCGTGTCGCATTTTGAGGATGGATCTACCAAATTGATTGATGCTATCTATCAATTTCAAATTAATTCAATTTCTTGAGCCTGTTAGGAGAGAGAGGAGTGGACATGATCTAGATCTAGTCTAATTTATTCTCACGACACAAAAACAAGTCTTAATAGGATTTGTGTCGAAAACTATCGGATATCAGTATATCACTTACAAGTTTCCAGACAGCTTTAAATATAATGTACGAGATTGAAATGGATGATAATCCGGTAGGATTATGTGTAAATAAATTATTATTTCGGAGATTGAGCTATATTAATTGTTATATTTCCTTACCTATTTATCAATATTGATTGAATCCAGAATCCACATCATAACTTAATAATATAGTACCTAGCTCATGACAGTAAAATATTTTTGTTTATTAGAAAAACATACTCATTTCAGAGTATTTCCTATAGCCGTGTTTTTTTATAAGGAGGGTGAAAAAATTGATTGTTTTCACCTCATATTGTAATATACGAGACGATTGAGCAAAATCATCTGGAACAGAAACAGTAGTTTCTTTTTTAAGAGGAATACGAGTTATTCGGAGGATTAGAATATTAATGGAGGAGCAGGAACTGAAGATAAGAAAGGTATGAAAAATGAGGAAAATGGAAATAATAGAAAAAGGAGGCGAAAAGAAAAAAATTAAGTGAGACCAAAGGAGGTATACTGTAGTTGAATTGAGAAGTTACAAGTTAACAACTTGAAAGAAGTCTGTGCCTGGTCTATTTTCGTATTTAGTGATCAGTTTATATAAAAAGATGATGATTATAGAATTAATCGTTTCACCGAGCAATTCTGCCAGCTATTAATTTGTTTACTGTGAAAAATGATGATACTCAACTTGATCCACGTTTAAGAAATTCAGTATAAAGACTACCACCGTTACAATTATTAAACTTTTTCAATAGCACTTAACAGGAATAACACATATTTCAGTCTAAATAATACTGTTCATCCAATATTCTAAGTGGAAGAGATTCTAATAGTATAAACTCATAGAGTTCATCTCCCTCTAGATGAGGGAGATAAGAAATAGGAACTTCAGTGATTTAAGTAAGAGAGAGAGACCTTTCAGTCTCATGAAAATATTCGAAACCGCGGTTCGATTATGGATATTTAGCTTTGTGTTGCGGTTTAATAAAAAAAAATTGATTTCCACTATTCAGTATGAAATTGACGAGGAACTGATGAAAATATTGAGTATTTTGCAAGCAGAGAAGAAAATAGATTCTGATTCGATTGTAAATATAAATACGAACATAGAAAGCGAGAATGGAGGAGAGTTTGCCACATTATTTAAATCCACTCTCATAGTGAAAATAGTAGGAGTTCACGAGATTTACGATATTAAGAACTGACGACAAATATTGATTATTTTGCAAGCAGAAAAGAAAATAGATTCTGATTCGATTGTAAATATAAATACGAACATAGAAAGTGAGAATGGAGGAGAATTTGCCACATTAATTAATTAATGCACTTATCTGCATTTTATGGACTTTAATGCATTCATTTAATCGACTCTCATAGTGAAAATAGTAGGAGTTCGCGGGATTCACGATGATCATTATACAATCCAATTAATAACGCAATACAATATACACAAGAATTAGAAACTTGGTGAATGATAGTTTCTAGTTCTTTACACCAAATATATAAAATTGATGTGCGGATGCCACAATATTTTACTCTAATTTACTTTCACAATGAACAGGGTGCGAATTGTTGAAATTGATGATCACTATAAATTCACACGGGTTTTGGAATATTGATAAAAAATCACACGGGTTTTGGAATATTTTGTGTACTCATTGGAAAGCGAAACACGGATATTTGGTTGCGAAACAGTGTTGTGAAGTGGGCCAAGGATATGACTGATGAACGGGCAGATGCGAACGGCAACGAATGCATTATCCACAGATCGATGTTTTCGAAGTTTTTCGTTCACTTTGCAGAAGCACAATTTATTGACTATTTTTCTAGATGGAGGCGTGCTTACCGGAGGAGCTTCAGGCACGTAGACCTCCGACGGAGGATACTCCGGCTTGCCGATGCTGGAGATGGAATCCTGAGCGGCCTCTTGCTGTTTCTCCATGACGACTGTCCTGGAAGGAATGATCACTGAACTGGCCTGCTGAATGGAGCTAGTCTAGTCTGGTCTGGCCTCGACTGTCTCTCTACCTCTTGATGTTTACCTCCTCTCTCTCTCACCCCACCCTTCCTTATCAACACCTCCCCCCCACTCCAATCACAAGCTTGCATTACCTCTACCGTTGAAGAGTATACAGTTTGCTGCTACACTGAGGTTTGAGATTCACTTCAGACTGCCTGCATGGCTGTATATGGAAAGCATTGATGTAATTTATAAGAATATTCAAATCAATAAAAACAATATAAAACATGTAGTACCCTCTTTATTTAGAACATTTTAAAACTTTAAAACATTTCAACGACTAGTTTCGGCCTACTTTAAACATTTTCAAGTTAAAATTCAAAAATAAACAAGTTGATACTAGGCTACATATTGACATATGCTTATTTTCATATGAACATTATATTATTTAGTATCATTTATTCATATATACAATAAGTACATTATCAAAATGATAGGGAGAGGAAGAATAAGGTAACCTTGTACTATTCCTCTCCCAAATTAACTCCAGGATATCAACTTGTTCACTTTTGAATTTTAACTTGAAAATGGCCAAAGAAAGCAGAAACTAGTCGTTGAAATGAGCTGCGTTTACACCATCAAGTTATTAACAAAATGATAATAACTTAATCCTTTTAGATTAAACGGAACTTAGCAAACACATATGTTCATCATGTGTGTGATAAGTTATGTTCAATCTAATAGAATCTATAAGGATTAAGCTATTAACATTTTGTTAATAACTTTGGTGTAAACGCAGCTCTAAAGTTTTGAAATGTTTTATATAAAAAGCGTACTACATGTTTGATATTGTTTTTTATTAATTTTAGTACAGTAGCCCATACAAGTAAATTGATTTTATTTAAAAGATTCACTATAAACTGCCTGCACTAATGTAAACTGAAATTGGAAGAATAAGATGTTGCTGTTGTCAATACTTAGGACTATACCACAAAATGGAATATATACACCACAATACCACTCAGGACTATTGTCCTAAATATAGTGGTATTGACAACTTCAACGTCATATTCTTTCAATTATGGAGAAATACCATAACATCTCTCACCATACAATCAAATTAGTAATATAAAACAGTTTGAACAGTTTGTATCTTACCTTAGCATGAGAAGTGACATGAGTTTGTATAAGCTGCATGTTAAAATGTGTGACGTTTTTCGAGTATAGCTGATGCTAGACTCGCTTGCAGGCCAGCTATTATAGAACTGGTTGCTACTTCTGTAAAGTGAAAATAATGGTTGTAAATCAATTTCGAAATAATGATTCACCGTGCATTTGTTTTGATTTTTCAGGGCTTTCACAATGAACGAACTGTCTGCGAATGGATGCCAGTGTACAAAATTTATTCTAGTTTTATTTGGGATCCACGGATTTCGAGAAGGGATCTGATTTCTCAAGAAAACATTAATTTGGTTTACCCATCAGAAGATGGGTGACCGCTTGAGGACAGCTTCGTGAATTAACGGTTATGAGTTCACTACCGATCAACAATTACTACCAAATAATGTTAGTGATTCCAAAAAACTCCAGGGCCATCCATTTCGTTCCTTCTAATTTGAATAATTTCATATCAAGCTAGATTCACATAAATTATAAGATAGATAAGAAATATTATTTGTTGGAACTGTCAAAAAATATACATTTAATTTTACCCACACAAAGATTCTATATTTGGATTGTTTTTATGTGATAAATTACAATTTGAAGCAATTTTGGTCATTTGTAATGGTGAAGATGATTTTGAAAATGTTTTTTTTTTCTGTGGAAATTGAAAATTGAGTTTTGTACCTTCTTCAACCTCAAAATTGTTCGAGCAAACAAATTTTTAACTTAATTATGTGTAACGCTAGTTCGCCTCCATGGTGCACATTGGGTAACGCTAAATGGACTAGCAAATAATGGCGGTCAGACAGACTTATGTTCTCCTGACCGAAAACTACACAACATCTCAAAGAACTTGGAAATATAAAGTGCATATCTAGGCATTTGAGACTCATGAGCTGTATATTTGTTGTGTATCTGCCATACGCTAAATAAATAACCCTCAAAAGTCTGGTCATCTCTCCATAATCAGTTCATGTTTTTCAGGCCGGCTCTTCTTATCCAAAATAAATTAGTATGCGAGTCTCGTCATACGAGTATTCAAGTCTTCCTGACGATATTCTTGACACTATCCTTTGTAGTAGTAAGCATGCACTCCATCATGGAGTACTCAGTAGTTTGTTCGCTGCACTCAGTGACCTCTTACACACTCTCTCACTCTATCTCTTTCTCACACACACACACACACACACTCTATCTATCTCTCTCTCTGTTGCGTAATGGAAACCTGACTTGATCGGCTGCAATAGCCTCAGGTAATTCCTAAATTTTCAGCTCGCTAGAGAGTGCTCAACAAGACACGATATGGTGTCTGCGTGAGCTCAAATTTAAAAACAACAAGACTGATGGCTCACGGGAAAAGTGTTGAGGCTACTTGCTGAAACGCTGTATCGCACCAGGAATACCTAGACTTGAATCAATGTGATTGATGCTACAGGAAGAATAGTCGATGCATTGCTGTTCGTCATAATGCTACGGTACTTTGCAGAGTTCTCTCACCTTCCCCTTTCTGCAATTTCTAAAGTGCATAAGCTTTAATGATTGAAATAAACAATACAGGGTGAGTTATTCACTTGAACAAAAATTCTCTCTCCTCTCTCAGGTCACAAAAATCAAACATTTTCAAATGCTTCAAAACAATCTCTGGAATTGGAGCGAATTGCCAAAAACCTTAACCTCCTCTAACTCAAATATCACAATTACCTATTTATCTAATTGTGGGTACAATCACAAATCATATGAATATGATTGGGAAGGAACAACAGGCTTGGCCCGAAACTATTCCATTCCCAAATTTTGATATTTTTTTTAGTAGTTAGCTTATAGTGAAATTCATGTTACATAGTCAGCACCTGATTAACTCTGGTGTTGTTAACCAAATTATATGACTTATCAATGTTCCTTCGTCAAAGACTACCGGTACCTTTCCTGAGAGTTTGAGCGATTTTGATTTTTCATCATGTTATGCCAATTTTCATGATGTTCAGTTTTATTCATGCGTTTTAGTGGCAGAAAAATGTAAATCTCTCAGATTTGTTTGATATTTGGGCTATGGATAAAGCTTGGCCTGAAAAAGTGTTGTGCCATAAACCCATAATATTATGGGATTAAACCCATAAACCCATAATATTATGGGATTAAACCCATAAACCCATAATATTATGGGATTAAACCCATAAACCCATAATATTATGAGACTTTACTGCATCAAAGATTACATGCACACAATTATATTTATTGTTTACAGATGTAATGCATATTTCAACAAAGCTGATACTAGGACCTACATTTACTAGAGCACTTACTGAACACTTACTAATTATTAATCCGCAGACAAAAAAAGAACAAACAAACAAAACCTACTCTAAAACATGATACGCCATAGTGGAGTGGATCAATTTCCACACAGAAAACACTTAACATTTAAAAGACACATATATAATAAGAAATTTCTGAAACCAAATATTGTATGTGATATTGTAAACTAACGCATGTATGTAATATTGTGAACTATCTAATATTTTCTGTAATTGATGTAGTAGTTTTAGATTTTTTGCGAAATAAACTTTTTTAGCTACAATACAGAGTGAGTTATCCACTCGTACTAAAATTTTCTCTCCCCTCTCAGATGACAAAAATAAAACATTTTCAAATGCGAATTCATTCCTGAGAGTTTCAGAAACTTTTTATGATTTTATACCAATTTTTATTGATATTCTTATTATTCTATCAGTCTTATTGAAAAACTAACGTACATTCACTATTTCTGCAGAAAGGGTGAACAACCTCACTCGGAAGAGTGACCGCTTGATATCGGCTCCATCAACTGACAGTTATTAGCTTCAAAATCCCTTTTTTGGTTCAAAACTCACCTGAAAATGAACGTCTACGAATAATTATCGCTAATCATCATGTCTCCCATGAACTAATAATGTGTTTTAAAAATCTGGTGTGGCGCACTCACACAACTTTCCTTGCCGTTATGAAAATTGATCACCTGACGCTAGTGTTCCCGCGCATCTTAAGTCCACTATTCAAAGATTTGAGCCAGCTGGTGACAGGGCAATAACGCTGGAGACACACATGAGGTCTGATAAATCTTCATAGTGAATGATTTAATAGAATCAACAATAATTTGCAATTGAATAATCACATTTTCTCGAATTTAAAGCTTATTTTAAATTTTAGGTGAAAATGTTACTGAACATTAATTGTAGAGATTTTCATGCTCAATCTACTCCACTTGATGTTCTTCGTTTCAATTGTATCTGAAGCATGATAATTGGGAATCTTTCTGCATTGATGAGGCGAAGCTCCTGAAATTTTTACAGATATGGGACTTGTGGCAGTTGATAGAGCTTATCGATGACTATTTTAGGTAAGAATTTGATCAAAATCGTTGGAGCCGTTTCCGAGAAAATCACGAAAAACCCTGTTTTTGACAACATTCTCGCCATTTTAGCCGCCATCTTGAATTGCATTTGATCGAAATTGTTCGTGTCGGATCCTTATAGTGAAAGGACCTTGAGTTCCAAATTTCAAGTCATTCCGTTAATTGGAAGATGAGATATCGTGTACACAGACGCACATACACTCATATACACACACACACACACACACACATACAGACCAATACCAAACCAGTTTTTTGGACTCAGGGGACCTTGAAACTTATAGAAATTTAGAAATTGGGGTACCTTAATTTTTTTCGGAAAGCAATACTTTCCTTACCTATGGTAATAGGGCAAGGAAAGTAAAAATTAGTTAAAAAAAGCAATCCACTCAGAGAAAAATGAAAACGCTGACGGTGCTAAATCTACCACTCACAATTTACTGTATGTTGAACCATGAGTGTACGTATCTGATTCAGAACAGGTCGTTAACTTTAGTATCGACCAACCTAGTATTCTAGGTACCTTGGTATCGACCTTATTGGAAAAAGAAAACTACAATTTCACAGCAGTCATATGCTCTCTTTGAGCTACAGTGACTGTAGAAACTGTACTTTATTTATAGCCGCTATACTTTGAGCGTCGTCAGTAGAGTACACTTTGGAGCCTGACATTTCGTTATAAATGCTGAGTCATTCCTCAGGAGTCGTTAGTGTGAGGATGTGGAGAACGTAAAAAAAATTAGGAGGAAAACGACACGAAGAAATAGAGAAGCATAAGTGAAGGTGGATGGGAGAGATGACACTTTCACTCGACAGCTACAGCCTATTGTGTTCCTCATCAACCACCGCGAGATGTTCATTATAGAGCCAGAAAAGAAATAGTTGAATGACAAAGAGTCGAACCTTATATGAATGACAATCACCTGCCACCCGTACAAAGCTTCAATCCACGTCCTCTCAAGCTATCAACGACTTCCTTCATTGAAATTATTGTTTTCCATGCTGTAACAGTGTTGGACCATGTCTTCAAGGTACCGTTGGCTTGCTCGGAGAACAGAAGCTTTTGAAAAAAAAAATATTTCGAAGAATGTGACTTACTAATTGTAGAGATTTGAAATGTTGAGAAAGGGAGTTGACCCTTTGGCCCTTACGTAGGTAGTGAGTATAATAAATCAAAATGCTTCATTTCATATTTAAAAATCTTTATGAATTACTTCACGGATCAGATTAGAATGTTGTATTTTATATTCACAAATCCTCATGAATCACTTCACACATTGGATCAATTTCTACAAGAGGATATACAAAACCAAAATACTTCCTTCATCAAGACATTCAATGCCTTGTTAAAGAAATACGGTGATATTCTTCTCAAAGTTTGAAGAATCGTTCTCAGGGCCATTCATGCATCATCACAAAGTAGAAGGAATTTTCTTCTACTTTTCCTTTCTACTTCTACTTAGCTACTTTTTACTTCTAATTTTCTACTTCGACTTTTCTCTTTCATCTCTGTGGCACCATCTACGTTAAGCTAAACCATGATTACTTTTCCAAGGTATATAAAATCATGACACAGTCCCATGATGCATTGCAAAATCGCCATTTCATGGGGTTCTAGTTCACCAATTTTCAAATTTATCAGCTGTTATCATTATAGATTGAACAACATGATGTGTTATTTTGTTATATTGTTCAAGGAATATTGCTTGGCTTTGAATTGTAAATTAAATTCTTCCGACAGAATAATAATATTATTTAGATTCCAACTAGGAACTGAATTGTTGATTCTTGGATTAAATTGATTGGGAACTTTAAAATGTTTTTGAGGTTAGCCTTTTGTCCCAATGCCTTATGAATCAAGTTACAAGAATAGGAACAATAATTTTTAGTAATGAGATATTGAACCATTTATTATTGAAATTTCATTATTAAAAAATCGAAAACCTGAATTTACATATTATCTGAACCAGAATATTCTTTTTTAAAAGCATAATGCTTGATTTTGTTATGAGCAGATTTGGAATTTCAAATGTACCGCCATAGAGACCCCACATAATGGCCGCTCCATAAGGAACACGAGTGTCATGACCTGTATTTATAGACCTTGTACTTGTCTATTTGATCGCATTCCGGGTTTTAAACGATCAGCTGATTCATCTCAGTTTGAACCAATGTACCTAGAATACATTGTATTCTCCAATACATTTGTATTCTAGGTACCTTGGTTTGAACTGATAAAATCAAAATATCTCATCCCCGTAGATCATGAGCTGAAGTATAGTGAAACTGTAAAGTATAAACACGACCTAAAAGATGAAGAAGTCTTAAGCGTTTAAAAGGTGAAAGGGTAGGTTAGGGCTTAGGGGGTTAGGTTTTTGCTATTAAATGGCAAAATGCGTGTATTATTCAAATGCTTTGATAATTGTAAAGCAGGATCAGAAAGCTTGCATGTCAGAACATGTTTGTGTTATATAGTTTGGTTATACGTTTCCGTATGATTTTCGGGAATGCGATATTTTGCCTACTTTGAACTGAGGTGGTGCATAAGGGCCTAAAAAAATAATCCATATTATAGAATTACTTCGCTTATATGGACTACTGATTCAAATAAAAACAATATACAAACTTTTAGTACCCTTTTATTAAAAACTTTAAAATATTTTAATGACTAGTTTCAACCATAGGTCATTTTCAAGTTAAAATGTTTAAGATAAGATAATATTCAACACAGTACACTTTATAATATTTATACAGTTGAATAACGTCAGGTTTTAAAATTACATTAGGTCAGGTCTTTACA
This sequence comes from Nilaparvata lugens, assembly GCF_014356525.2. NCBI lineage: Eukaryota > Metazoa > Arthropoda > Insecta > Hemiptera > Delphacidae > Nilaparvata > Nilaparvata lugens. Next base: position 65,019,847 of record NC_052508.1, on the reverse strand, counting down.
TTGAAATATCATTAAAATATTACATTCAATATTATTAAAATAATATAATATTATTATATTATGTATTATCAAAATATTTCAAATTTTTTTAAAAAAAGGGTACTAAAAGTTTGTATTTATTATTTTTATCCATATTATAGTTCTCTCCAAAATAACTTTCATTGGTAGCAGAAGTGCCTTATCATGAATATAGCTGTCTCCTATGGAATTAAGAATGCAGGATGTGGAAAAATAGTTATTTGTATATCTAGAGTGAAAAGTACTACTTTTTCTCCCTGAGGGAAAAAGTTTGAAGCCCGAGGCGAAGCCGAGGGCAACAATTTTCCTGAGGGAGAAAAAGTATTTTTCGCTCGTGATGTACACAATATTTTTCCTCCATCTACATTTTTTTATAGAAACTGCAAATTAAATCATTCTAATAACTTACGTATTGGTGACAATGTTTCCTAACAACATAACCTAAAAACTAAAACCTAAAAACCGGTCGTCTGATAGGCACTGCTGATTGCGCTATCTATCGGCCAAAGTTGTAACAATCATATCAGCTGAGCTACCAAAAATGGCTGACTCCAGATCACGCGGTTCAGATTTGAATTGCAGAATGCAGATCAAAAATATTTGTTGGCTGGTATTTTGAATAGAATGAAATATTTTAAAAATTGTATAAATTTTTATTGTCTACCAATATTAAGAATATAATATCATGCAAACATATATTTCATGAGTTGATCAAATTTCTGGTTGTGGTATTGAATTCAGTTGACTCAATGACAGACACCTCTATTACGCTTTCTCATCTGAGCTTAGACCTTCTAACCTATTACCATGTAAGTTTTTTAAATAGAGATGCTTCCCATGTTATTTAAATGGAGTCACTTTTACTCCCTAGGGAGTTTTTCTGTTTTTTACTACCTAGAGCGAAAAAGTGACACTTTAGTATTATGTTTCAGGGAGTAAAGTAAGTACTTTAGACAGTAGGTGGAGGAAAAATATATTTTCGCCACACTGCACAGAAAGCAGCTGTTTTCCAGTCCCTACGTAGATCTGAAAGACATTGTTTACAGACGACTCTCGTCTGACGTCAGAACAGGTTTCTTTCCGGCCTAGGCTGGAAAGAGTACCCTTTCCAGCCGCTAACATGGAACTAAGAAAGGTGATCAAAAAACAGCTGATCAAAAAACTTTTCATTATTTGTGTTCATTATTAAAACATTTAATTAAAAAAAATTATAATAATATTATCTTATTGTCATTTGAAAGAATAAAAAAGTATAAACTCAACCTCCCACATAATTGAACATCATCTTTTAGGTTATTTAGACAAATCAGAATAAAAAATAAAAATACTTGGGCAATTTCCTGACATTCAGATTACCTCAGATTTGCTAGAGCTATCACCTTCCACTTCTGCTTCCGGAAGTGCTTAGTAAACAACTATTCTCATATATATATATTGTTTATTTTTGTGTGTGGCGAAAAATAGCGTTCGAACCACGGGCAAAAGTGTTTTTCCGGCTCTCAATCTTTGAAAACCGATTTCGAGCCGGAAAAATCTCATTTTCTGCTCTATGTGCGAAATATACTATATCAGAAATGATCTGATTCTGAGCTTCTTAGCTTCATAATTTCATAATAGTGATCCAATTGAATACTGAAGCGTTGAAGCGTTCCAAATCTTCAAGAACGATGACATGCTCGATGATAAGGGATACGGAAATTACCGAAGGTAATCTATTAGATGCATCATAGATACCACTAAGAGAATAATTCATAATATAAAAACATATTATGTTCTTTCGAGGGTGTTATTCGCATTTCAAACAAAGAATATAGAATAGACTGTATGATTGTTACATTTTATACTCTATGATTTTAGACTCTACTACAATCTCATAATGAAATAGGCGCCGATGTGTTAAACATTCCGCTGCCTATTCTAACGCTGAACATCCTCAGCTAACAGCTCCAATTATTCCAACCAGAAGAATATTAAACAGGAGAAATCATCAATTGTAATTAATTTTCACACAAGAAGCCTTCACAATCCAGCGCCTACGTAATAATTTCGATTATTACGATTAAAGTGTCGCACTATCAGAACATGCGCTGCGTTACTAATGAGTCTCCTTTCTTTTCATTTTCATTATCTTTCAAGCTCCTACGAGCAAGTTTCGTGCTCCATTGCTTCTTCCGCGTCTTCCTTTTCTTCACATTCTTCAACGCCAATCGCCTGCATCGTCCATAACTAGATTTAAAAAATTTAATCTGCCTTTCATCATTATTCCACTCAAAATCTGCAACGTGGGAGTGCAATATATTTATGTAACTATATTCATTGTTTAATATTTCCTTGAGATGAAAACAATGGCGCATTCGAGTCTTTTTAACTTTTCATTGAATGGAATAGCAACGTATTGTCTTCAAGGCCTTCAAATTGGAACATTATAAGATTTCAGAAGATCAACTGTGAGCATTTTTCTTCTGCTCATGGAAAAAATCGCTCCGAATCGAACCTCGCACCTTAGTTGCCTTTTATGGATTACAGAGCATGAATCTCAACAACATTAATTAAATTATCATTTTTTTAAATCTGATTCAGGAATCTGGATGTTATTGAGGTGTTCAACCCTTCATCCTTCTATAATTCCGTTAATTTTCCTGCTTCAATTGCAGGAGCAATACAATATATTGTTAAGAATGTTTTTAATTGACGCATTTTTTATGTATATTTGAATAAAGATGATATATATAAAGAGCAATACAATAGGAGCAATACATTACAATATTCCTTATATTTCTGTAGTATCTCTTCTGTATTGCAGGACATTTTATATTAAACAGATATCTGATCTCGAAGAATGACAGTAAATATAAAACTTTGAAATATTTTTGTTATAAATAGTTTAGGACATGCATTTGTAGAATTGCTCTTGATAAGTGCCTCATATATAAACAGAAATAACATCAAATTCAATCTAGAAATCTCTCGATACAGAGGTACTAATGAGTGACCTGGCCGGATCAGGTCTGGTGTCAGAATTTTCAGGTCGCACCTGATCAATTTAAGGGCCTCTGACATGACCTAGCAGAGGTACTATTACTTGATGATTCTATTATTCTGCCTGGATTGGAATTTACTGTTTTTAATTCAATACAACCTCCAAAAAATTACAGTACAGAATTTCAAGAATTCCAACTAATATTCTCATACCTATCATGTGACAGTATAATTAAAGATTAACCACGTTTAGTTCTATAGCTACTAGAGTTACTTGATATGCAGTTTCCATAAGAGATTGGCTAATCAGACTACAACGTGATCAATCTTTGTTGGAATTGAAACCAACTGGTCATGGAAATATGATTTGAAAATTCAGCCAGAATTTTATTTGCCACTACCTCAAGGTATTACATGAGATAGCCTATTACCATAGAGAAAAGATAGCACAAATAGCTATCTATAGAAAAGTTCTGTCTAAAGAAAATGTTAAGAAAATGTTTAAATGTTATCTAGAGAAATAGTACAAGGAGTATCCTTAGTTTTTCTCTCCCGATCAGTGCTTCTTTGTAAAAATTATAAATTATTAATTATAAAGAACAGATAATCTTTTCTCTATGAATTCAACTTTGAAAAGCTTTATTGAATAGTCAACTCTATCTCTTTAGTTTAAAGGGCCGGTTTCCGAGCTCGGGATTTAGCTAAGTTCCAGTTTTTAAACAGCTGGAGTCAGAAAATTGGCTTTCCGAAACGGGGCATAGTCGCAGTCCACGTTTATATTAGGTTTCAAGAAACTGGAAAATTGAACACAAAATAAAATAGAGAGAAAATAGTGTAAAGTCTCAGCTATTGATTTATTTAGGAATGCTTCATTTCGTCAAGGAAAAACGTTTCGAATCATAGAAATGAGAAGATGAAGATTATCATAGAAACTTCGATTACGCCCCGTTTAGGAAAGCCAATTTTCTGACTCCAGCTGTTTAAAGTCTAGAACTTAGCTGAATCCCGAGCTCTGTAACCGGCCCTAAATTATGGGACATCTCTGTTTCACCCAAAAATAACAATTTTTGAATCCCAAAATGAATGTTTTAGTTTAAATACAGGACGAATGCACGAAACTGGGACAAATTGAGTCCTTGAGTCCTAGATGAGTGCAATCAAAGTGATCAATTGATGTAAGGTATTCGTTGTGGGAAACTAGGGAATTTTCTCTTCCCATTGATATAAAAAATGATTTATTTTGGATGTGTACTTTATTAATTATTAAAATCCGATGATTTTTTTATAGTAAATAATCTGTATATCGCCTGGACAATGAATATAATCCACTTTGTCTTTACATATGAAAAAATTTACAAAACTAATGACCATCACTGAGGTCGTATTTGGTAATATTGTGAATAATTGTACAAATGACACAGCAAATCCTATTTAGAATTGAGACGGCTTCCGCTGATTTATTTGACTCTATAAAGTATCATCAACGAAAATAGTGTGCAAATGCAACTGGAGTCTCTATGCATCAGCGGTGCATTGTGCATTGTGAAAGTCTTGCCGCAATAAAAATAGTTACCATCTTCAAGTCTAATAATTGTCGTTGCTTTGTGCAATTGGTCATACGGATCCATTAGCAACGGAAGTCAATCGTTATAATACACTGTTACAAATAATAATTATCATATAAACTCGAAGCCACTACACATGACAACGATTGCATGAACACATGAAAAGGTGATTGCACTCTTACTTTCATGCAATCAGGAACGAACTTTCCACAGCCTCTCACTATCAAGTTTCCGATTTCAACCAACTTCCAAGTTTTTATTAATTTATTATTGCAGTGACTGTTCCAATTTCCTTGCAACTTTCTAGGATTTCTAGAACACAAGAGGGATTCAAACTGCGGATTAAAATGAAATCACTCTACTATTACAATACGATTAGGCTACACTAGAGACTAAAATATAACATTGAGGAGTCACCTATTTTTTAATTCTAAACATTTTCTCTAAAATAACTCAGATCACCTTGAGTGACTTGATGAAGACCGGGAGATGACCACGCAACGCTACTGATGAAGAACAATAATAATAATAATGATACTGAGGGCGATGCCCACCCACGTAAGCTCTTGGCTTGTGCGTGGATAATGAGTGAGAGGAATTATGTTGAGAGATGACGACTACTTTTTAGGTAGTCGGGAACGACTAGATTATGAAATTAACAAGATTGAGAGATTAGGATAATACTATAATTGTGTTCTTGATGTTCTAAAGTCTCTGATGTTTTGGAAATCTCAAACCCCAAAATAAACTCAATCCTAATCGAAAAACGAATTAATACTTTCTATTATACTACAAATTACTGTATAATACGCCGTAACTACTGCGTACACGTGAATGAGGATGTAAGAGTAAAGCACGCTTTGGGAACCAATCAGAATTGAATGGGAACCAATCAGAATTGAATGGGAACCAATCAGAATTGAATGGGAACCAATCAGCCATTAGAATGGATCTGATGTTTTCCTGTCATTGAATACTAGTATATCAATTCAGCTTGGCTGAGAACGTCCATAAGAAACGTTATAAATAATATTTATTAAATATTAAATAATATTTATTCACCCATATTTATTAAAATAAGTCCTTGGGGACAGATGGATATAATTTTTGAATAGAAGCGCTCATCGAATTTCCATCTAGCTGTTTACCCTGTTGTCAATAATTGCAGTTGCGGAAGTCTTCGGGGTGATTTGCAGCATTTAATTTGGTTTTTCGTTAAATAATAATTATTAATTCATTAGCATTTGAATAAATGCAATATCTCAGTAATTTCCATCTGTAGACTGGCTGGCCGCTACGACTTCGTATAAAATGAACGCTGCTATCCAGAGATTGTTATTTTGGTGTAAGGGTAAGCATTCCTGACCGGCAATTAAGAGGTACCTTGTTCGATTCCCGGGCTGACAAATAATTTTTGAATAGTAGCGCTCATCGAATTTCCATCTAGCTGTTTACCCTGTTGTCAATATTTGCAGTTGCAGGAGTCTTCGGGGTGATTTGCAGCATTTAATTTGGATTTTTGTTTAATAAACTCTTTTGAGTAACTCAATATGAGATGTCTCATCAGGGACTGATTTTGACAAATCGATGATCATGAGCACCACTTCTATGCACAAGAGGGAGAGTCTCAGTTCATCCAGATCACAGCTCATCAAGTGCCTATTTTGACCACTTCTTCAAACACTGAGACAAGTGGGAAGTTGAGCGGTTTAGTTCGTCAAACCTCACGGCATCAAGTTACAATAGTTTTTCATTGCAGACTGATACATAATCAGTTACACCGTTGCACAATAGTTGGGGATTAGTGAGGATGGGTTAGGGAGAAGTTAGTTAAAGGTTGAAGGTTAGGTTATAGAAAAGTAAGGGGGTGGGTTTTTGATTTTAAATGGCATTGTGCTAGTATTCGATGAATACTATATATATCGACGTTTTCCGAAAATATCTCCTATGTGACAAAAATGATTTTAATCAGGAGGCATAAAAACTGATTCCTCCAAATAGCATTAGATTATGGAAAAGTAAGGGGGTGGGGTTTTGCTTTTAAATTGCAATATGCTAGTATTCGTTAAATCTAGCATTAATATATCGACGCAACCCGTTAAATATCTCCTATGTGACAAAAATAATTTTAATCAGGAGGCATAAAAACTGATTCCTCCGAATAGCATTAGATATGGAAAAGTAAGGGGGTGGGGTTTTGCTTTATAATTGCAATATGCTTGTATTCGATAAATCCAGCATTAATATATCGACGTTACCCGTTAAATATCTCCTATGTGACTTTATATTCCACTTTATTTATGTGTTATATTCCACATGTTTCAATTTTGTTCTCTCACATAACTCAAATATCATACTATGATACTGTATCTACTGGACTTCCTGAAAGCAACTTGACAAACTGAAAACTGGACGTACTGAGATTGCCTGCTCGGGTTGATTTTTGATCAACTGAGATCTCGATGGAGTGGATATTATCTTTACAAGAGTATCACAATACAGCAAGAGCACACATCGTGAAAACTGGACGAACTGAAATTGCCTACTCGGGTTGATTTTTGATCAACTGAGATCTCGATGGAGTGGATATTATCCTTACAATCACAATACAGCAAGAGCACAAATCGTCACACACCTTCAGCAGAAGATATTTCTCACAGCTCCACAAAACCAATCCAGTTGTCGATTAGATCTGCATTCAGGTCGATTACAGGAAGAGCAATCTTGAATGTCTAGTTACTGAAGCAAGTCGCGAGAAATTTATATAGAATAACGCTCGTTGTCCTATGCCAATAGCTTTAGTTTTACTCCATTAAACATGAGATCAGACTGCTGTTTCCAGCGCTTGATCAGGAGGCGAATGGGACTCAATTTATGGCTCTTCTCAAGGTGTTTCCTCCTTCCTCTTGCATCTTACATTATCCTAGGCCAAGCTATCTATTTATAGATTCGATTCTGAAAGAAAGCTGCTTCCCTGACTCGTTTCCATATAAATGTACCCTAATAATCTGAATCATATACAATATGATACTTTATTAATATAATGGGGGCGATAACTGGTGAGACCCTGAGCTGGAGAACTCGCTCGCTTATGAACAACTAACGAAATTATTTTGGAATCCACTACTTGTAATAATTATATTATGTGAAACAAAAATATAACTTTATAGGTTACTACGTATTGGTAAATGATAAACTCAAGAATATCCTTCTCATAAACACTCTACTCAAAGAGAAATATTTGATATTTATTTGATACATCTTACATTGCCAGGTCTGGCAATGAAGCCAGGTCTTACGATTGCCAGGTCTCTCATAAGAGAAAAGAGAGATTGAGAGAGAGGGAGAGAGAGAAAGAGAGAGAGTGAGTGAGGATTAGATTAGATATAATTGAAGTTTTTTGTCATGTATGTTATAAAATGGCTTATACACTAATTAACATTAAATGACAGTATTGCTGATCATTCAAAGAATTAACAAAGTATGTAAAATCATCATTTAGATTGAGGATTGAATGCAATAATTTGAATAACGATAATATAATATTGTGATGTAAATACTTATCAATCGGCGGTGTTTCAAGAAATAATTGTCAACTCTCTGAAAAGGATGTAAGATAATATATTTCCCATTAACACAAGAGAGAGAGAGAGAGTGAGATATTTATTTAATACTTCTTACATTGCCAGGTCTGACAAGACGTATGGAAAACACTAGTAATAATAAACAAAATAATAACATCTCTGTGATGAAAAATAATTACAATAATAATACATAATAAAACATATTTGTGAAAATTCATGCTTAAAATAAAAATAATGGTGATATGTATGAATTAATTGAATCAGCAGAGAGAAAGAGAGAGAGAGAGAGAGAGAGAGAGAGAGAGAGTGAGTGAGGAATCGAGAGTGATAGCGTGTAGAAGAGAGCGGTAATAACAGAACGGACCAATGGCAGCAAGCCACGCCTCCAAGCTCCCCATACTCTCTTCTGATTGGTAGACTGGCCTACTGGTGTAGTTCTCAACTCTACTGGTAGGTGGAACCAGCTACTTGGTTGTATACACTCCATAAAACTTCTGAGACTAACTTCCGATCGCTACCTCGTTCTCACGCATGAGTATAAATAATAAGTCAGAATCAAAATTCAAGACAGGCAGCTGAAATCACCTGTAGAGGTCTAAAAGACATAAAGGATAACTCCCAAAACACAAATGAGAGGCACTGCAATTTTCCATGCACCTTCAATGTTATCCTGGAAAGAGGACGAAGGAGTGAGTAAATTTCACCTCAAAAGGTATAATAATGAGAGTATAATGTACAGTACATTGTAAAGTATTCTAATATATGGCACCATCAACTATTATTTGTTTCATTCATATTATTTCTTGAGAATAATGAGAGTATGGAATATTGTCAAGTATTCTAGTTTACGGCATCATCAACTACTTGTTTCCTCTCTACCTGTGCAGAATATGGAGAATATTTTCAGTGTATCTTATCCACTCTATAAAGTAGTACCCACTTTATATTTGTTGACTAATCAAAAAAGTCTCCTTTCTTATGGAATAATGCTTTGGGCAAACAGTGTGAACGCCAAATCAATTTTTGTCCTCCAAAAGAAGGCAATAAGAATAATATGCAAGATACCATATAATGCAGATTGTAAACCTTATTTCATTCACCTAGGTATCTTGACGTTGCCATCGTTATATGTTTTAAAAATATTATGTTATGTACAAGGCAATTTGAAAAAGTATGATTCTAATAGCTTTCATAGTTTGAATACAAGAAATAGGTACAACTTAGAATTCCGTTGTACAGCCATAGTAAATCACAAAGAAACTGGCACTTCTATAAAATTATATTTCTCCACACCTGACCACTTGAAAGTACTCACATGCACACAATGTAAAAAAATATTGTAAGCATTGTTAATTGATGAATGTTTGTACATGACTTTTTTATAATAGATTAGAATCGTTTTATGTGATTCATATTTTATTGTATTCTACTGATACTGATCTTATTGTTTTGACTTACTTTAGTGAAAAATCGACGAAGTCCATAAATATTTTATGACCAATAAAATTCTATTCTGACTGGTTTACAACTGAATGAGAATAGTTTTTGAGATCCATAATCAACCATGAGATCTATCATGGATCAATTATTAATCGATTCTCTAATTATCAGATAGAATAAGTTATGACTAATTCATGGAAAATTGACCCAATCTGATGAAATGGGGCACAAAATATTTGACCGAACGCAGTGAGGTCTATATTTTAACTCAGATCTTCTTTCGTGTCTGTATGTTTGTATGTATGTCATTTACGGCCAAACGCGTTGTTAGAATTCTATGAGATTTGGCAGGACTATTCCTTTTTTTCTCCGCGTCGATGTATACACAAGGTTCTTTGAAATGTTTCATTTTAAGGAAAATATGAATGGAAAGGAATTTCTTCCATACTCCGATATCACTATATAGTATAATTATCATCTAATCTGAAGATAGGATTAATTAGACTATAGAATATTATTTATAATCAATAAGCTGACAAGTGGATTATTCATTGCATGCACAGATGTCTGGAGAAGCCGGTGAACAGGTGACACCAGATATTTGTGGATGAGATAACTGCGTGAGGTCTACTGTTCACAGAACTACTAGTTTTAAAAAAACATGGACCTTTACGATTAGCCCACTTTGCTTTAAAACAAAATGTGCGACTTCGTATTAGATAACAATTACTGATCAGTTCCCAACAAGCGTCTCCCAGATTCGAAAGTCAGTCAGAAGCTAGAAGCTCATAACACGATTTAACCGCATGCACATATGGCTCTCATAGATCCACACAATCATCCAGTATCAATCGGTTTCATCTGTCACCGTTGATTGATTGGTCTGTTGCAACATGCTGATTCATGACAGCCCAGAGGAAGTGCAGACAATGCAGTTGCTTGTACTGATATTGAGAGACAGAGATATAGAGAAGAAGCTACCAGAGTGAGAGCAGAGATATAATCTTCTCTCTGGTGAGAGGAAGAAAGAGAGCTAACCTCTGATAAGAGATACAGCTACCACAGTAACCGGCTGAGATAGATAGCTCTCAGCTGATAAGAAACAAAAGTTGGAAGCCGAGGACCATTGATATGGCACATTTGCGATGTTGAGGCAGTGAGCAGTGAGCACTGGCACAATCGGCCAAATTACATAATGGACAATACAGCTTTCTCTGCCGCCCACCACTCGAGCTTCCGCAGTCTCAACGTGTGTTTTCTTTCTCAATTACCTTTGTTCTTGGCCTCACTCGCGAAAAACATTTCCTTTTTCTTCATCACCTTGTTGGGATTTGTTATTCCAAGTTATTTCCCTCTTCGGGATCATCATATTATGTGTAGAATTTTGAAAAAATGAATTGTATAGACCTACATCGAATTTGAAGTTATTTTTCTTCAGCTCCATCATGTGTTGAACAATATTGAATTTCCAATTGTAAGCTATTTCGTTTGTTTTATTTTGTAATTGTGGTCCCGGCTGAAGTATGACAGTCCTAAGCCTTGACGGCTTAATTGATATATTCAGGCGAGGTGAAAGTTCCGTCAGGAACTCCCCACCAATAAAAGCCATACAAATATTATTATTATTAATTGTAAGTTATTTCCATATAGATCCAGCATCATGTTTTATATTGTTGAATAATTTTGAATGGAGTGGTAGTCCTAAACATCACAGTTTAATGTCCTCGGAAAATTATTAACGAAACCTACCTAGAGATCAAACTCTATAGAAAATACTGCAGGAAAAAAGACTGTTTCAGTAAGTTTAATTTCAACCAATATTCATTTCATATACAGAGTGAGTCATATGTATGGGAACCCTTCAATAAGTTGGAGAATTTTGTAGATACTTAAAACTTCAATCAGCCGCCATTTTAGATAGAAGCATCATAGAATTTTTCTATTGATGTAATATTTCTTGTTTCAAAAAGACCTTTAAAATGATGTACCACACAATGGGTGTTTTCATTTGAAATATTCGAGTTACAACCCCCCCTAAGTCACCCTTTTATGAGGTGTTGAAATTCAGTTGTACATCAAAAGGTACCAATAACTTATCCTGGAAGTTAGTTACAGTATTATATCTACAACAGTCTTCAACTTATTGAAGGGTTCTCATACATATGACTCACTCTGTACTTACTCCCTCCTTCTACTTACACTCTAGTTCAGTGAGAACTGCTACCATTTGAAATTTGAAGTACAGTTTACTGCAGATTTCTCTCAACTCAATAGCCGAGCGATTTATAGTTTTTTACTGCTTGATATGATATTACTCTAGACAGATAGTGAGTTATTCTAATATTGATCACTATGAACCAATACATATCCGATTTGCTTGATCAGCTCATGTTGGTGCATAAAGATAGGCGCACACAGATCGTCATCCGACGAACGGCACGCATCGGACGGATCGGACGAATTGATTTGATGCATTGTTTTCAATTGGAGTGCGCATTCTTATACGATGCGGATAGGTATGCGCAGTCCAATTGATAACAATACATCAAATCTAATCATCCGATCCGTCCGATGCGTGCCGTCCGTCCGATGACGATCTGTGTGCGCCTACCTTAACTATGATGAAAAATCTCTTACTTTTCCAGGCACTTTAGAAATAGATCTAATGTTAATTTATTATTAATTGAATTTTCAGGACATATAGGAGTATCTTATTATTCCAAGACACTATTTTCAAAAGTGAACGACATATTTCTCCTCATTTCCACTATTGTTATGCCGAATGCGGTCTTCCCTGAAACAACAATGATATCATTCCTTTCCTTGAAACAGAAAACCTTGTCTTCAATAAGCTATTGTTGAAATCTTGTTTTTTGACACAGCCATGCATGTATGTATAAAATTATTCATGAGCTGGATTCTTTGTATGGATTTGACAGTTTCTATTGGTAGAGTCATTGTGAAAGAGTATTTTTTGACAACCTTGACTATCCCCTCAGATTAGCTGGAAGAGAAAGATGGGAAGATGCTTTTCACACGTTCTATTATCGTCAAGATAATTGTGGATGGTAGGCCTATGTAAATGTGACCTTTAAATACATGTAAGCTGAATAAAAGTTGTAAATAGAGTTTTACATTCGTGCATGATTATACAAGATAATAATATTCTACAATAAAAAATCCTATAAAATACTACGAACTTCATTTCAGTGTGAATATATCATGATTCAGATGATTCATAAATTCATGACGTTTCATTTTTAAGGCATTTCACTCCTGAGAAGGTGAATTCTTTATAAATATACTATATAAACAACAGAATAAAAATGTCTTGATCTTTACTATTTTAGCATATTATATAAGAACTTTGCAATACATTGAACAGTCTCAAATGTTATGTTATGATAATTTTCATTATGAAACTCTTAAAAGAAATGAATTGAAATCCGGCCATTGCAGGATACATAAAATATGCTATGCAATTTTTAAGTGGGAAATTTAAGTTTTCCCATATTTTGTGATTCATTCCATAAAAGCTTTCATGCTTCATAATCATATTCTAATCAAGTAGCACTATTTTTAGTCTGAGGATTGTATGGATGAAGTTCAGTCATTGATGATCACTAATAATTGGCCAATAATTTATTCCTTCAAAAGAAGTAGTCCTGGCAGGCTCTCCGTCCTAAACTATTTAACGTGGGAGTTGAAAAAGTTAGTAGGTCTATGAATAGAAGAAATACAAATATACAAATTGGAGAGAGTTGAGCCTTGATGTTTGTTTAAGATTGCAATAAATAATTATTGTTTCAGTTTAATTCTTCATCATCAGCCATAGCTCATCATTTAAAACGGACTGATCGTTAATCACTGTAATTCAGTCAGCAAGTACGCATGTCAACCTTCGAACTGACAGAGCGACACGCAAATCGAAACTTCATAATAGGTCCATCACGATTTGTAATAATAATGTTTCACGCTAATGTTAAAATTACTATGTTACGCTTTGCACGTTCAAAATTCACTGGCAACTGAGTTCACGCATCAAATACGCTCTACACGTAACACATAACCGCCGTTTATTCCGTATCAGTGCTTATTGGAGAGCTAAACCGCTTCTCCTTCTTTCGATTGTTTTTTAATGGTCAAGATTTTATTGGGAATTGAGAGTTGAAAGAAAATAACCTGTAAAGAAGGTGGGCGTTTTCTGTGGTTGAGCAGATGAAATTCATGAGTAAAACAGTGAAATTAGTAATTCCTATTTGAGTTGAAAGGAAGAGGAGGTTTTCGGATGTTTCAAACTTTTGAGAGTTCTACTCAAGAGTTACTCACACTGGCCAACATTGATTGCAAATCATGAGTTGTGCAAAACATAATAAACTATTCCTATTTGTGATGTTGAAAAATAGTTTCTCAAAAACTACTCGGTCCAATAAACTTCAAAATCAGAATATCTTATTAGCCTGATTTTTCAGTCAATCCCAAAATATGTTGTGTTATAGCCATTCATTATTACTCCTAGTGAATTTTTCTTTCTGTAGTCGTGCGGCCCCTATACTCTGTACAAATCAACTTCAGACTTGGAGGAATATGCGGTGTAGATAAATGGAACGTGCATGTCTCTAGCCATATATTTTCGCCAATATCTCCATTATGCGTGATTCGATTTTAGTTTGGTTTGAGGTAGAAAATAGTAGAAAATAGGCAGTAAATCTTGGTATAGTTTGTTTGGTTAAATTCGAATGTGGCCGGGCCAGCGACATGCACGTGACCTATACATATTTTCGCCAATATCTCCGTTATGCGTGGTTAGATTTCAGTTTGGTTTGAGGTAGAAAATAGTAGAAAATAGGTAGTAAATCTTGGCATATTTGGTTTGGTCAAATTCAAAGATGGCCGGGCTGAGAGGTCATTGACCTTTCTATATTTTTGCTCATATCTCTGTTATCCTTGAGGTAGAAAATCTGTTATTGGAGGTAGAAAATAGTAGAAAATAGGTAGTAAATCTTGGCATAGTTTGTTTGGTGGAATTCAGAGATGGCCGGGCTAACATGTCCCTGGCCCGGCACTTTAGTTTATTCAATATCTCTGTTATATTTGAGGTAGAAAATCGGTTATTGGAGGTAGAAAATAGTAGAAAAAAGGTAGTAAATCTTGGCATAGATTGTTTGTTGAAATTCGAATGTGGCCGGGCCAGCGACATGCACGTATAAATGGAGGGAGATCAGCCAATTAGTGTGATAGGTAGAAGCGCAGTTGCCAATTTGTCGATTAAAGTCAGTCGACTGAAGGATTCCAGACAGGAAACTCCGTAAGTTTAGCATGAGCGCTTGAATACTCACGAGAAGTTAGAGGAATGCTGGCCGGTTAGAACGGCAACTTCACAGCCGTCATATCCCTACCTTTATATGCCTTCTCTGCTGAGCTTGTCCCTCCCAAGTCAGAAGTTAATTTGTACAGTGTATATGTACTCAAGCTCTGATGATATAATTTATATTGATATTTGAATGGGGAGAAGCCAGGTTTGGATTTATAGAAAAGCCAGGTTATTGGAAATCCAGCTCTAACTTCTCTTCTTCCGACACATGTAATTATCATCATGACCTCTTCAAGTATTAAGGCACAGGTTTAGAACTATGGTCGGCAACACAGTCGGCTCTGAAAAACTCACATTTTATTGCTCTACAGGTCTTTACAACCCTTGTCTTAATAATAACATTACCAACATTTTTTATTCATTTATTTTTTTATTTATACGTGGATACAATAACAAATCATATAAATATGATTGGGAAGGAACAACAGGCTTGGCCCAAAACTATTCCATTCCTAAATTTTGATTACATGTCCAAAAAATAGGTTATGTTTCTTCTGTAAGAAGTTCAAGCTCAACTTTCGTCCAAAAATAAATATGAGATGCAAATTTTAAATTTAGAAAAATTAAAATATGAATTTTGAAGCCAAAAATACACACACATTCTCACTAAGAACAGCTGATGTGTTTTTGGTAAACAAACACCTACATTTTGAAAGGATTTGGTTATCATTCATCTAATGATAATATTATTCCTCACATTCATAACATGAGTTTCAACTCTTACAACAATGTGAAACTCTATTTCTAATATCTAATGGAATCGATTACTGTTGGCTAGTAATTTAGCATGACTAGTGAGTTCAAAGCAGCCGTCGATCCGTCGACCAGTAAAACCGTAATCATAAACTCCACCTCATGTGAAATGAACTTTGAAATGCACATGATTAGATGGTTGGTCGTAACTCTCCACAGGAGACCATGAGCAGTAATTGAGTTGGGAGTTGATGCATACTGGTGCTCTATGCTTATGACCGTTTATGGCAGTCCATAGTCATGGAAGGCTGCTTACTAACCATGAGGTGACGATGCGGGGGGGAGGAGTTTGCAATCAAGAAAGCGCGCCGCTGGAAATTCGAAACACAGGTACGCACATGCACCCACGCGGACAAAGTGAAAGTGTTTATGTCTGAAAAAACACTTAAGAGTTCATTTTTATTCACTCACTAGCAGGTAATCCGTCTAATTGAAAACTGGACAAACTGAAAACTTGACCTACTGGAATCTTGAAGAAATTAAAATGGGCCTATACCTATAACCCAAGAATAGTATATAGACTATTACTTTAAGACTATCAGTCTTACTATAGTATATACACTATCCTTGCCTATAACCATCCTCGGTAAATTAAGAATCGATATGTTAATTTTCAAGTTAATTAGTCCAGTAGTTAAGACGTGATGATGCGTCAAACATAATTTTTCTATCCCATACGTGTAAAAGCCAGTTCTTTACTTTATTATAGTACAGATTACTTCTTTACTCTATAAGTAATATATTAATAATCCAACAAGAAACAATACTTTATAATTTATTTATTTATTCAGTCATGTACAATTATTACAGTTATGTGAGAAGGCTTATGCCCAAAACAGTCCCTTCTCAAATTTTTACTTCAGTTCAAATTAAATTCTAGGTTAAGCTACTATCACTTATTGAAATAACAATTTATACTTCAAAAGACTAACATATCTTCAATCAAAATAGATATCAATAGCTAAATCTCATAGAATTAGAAACAATTGTCCAAAATTTGAATTTCGAATAAAACTGGAAAATTTTGAACCGAAAACTTCATGCACTATTTATGAACATAACACGTAGATCAATTCAAAATTTTTCATGTCAAAAGTACCGTACACATTCAAATCTCTAACCATTAACTAGAAGAATAACATCACGAAGCACCTATGTGATATTACCTGATTTTATTTTTCCTTGCATGGCAAAATAAGGTGCAGCCGTCCCTCTCTTCCAGTTACTCCTATTATACAATCAAAACTTTATAATATGATAGACCATAATCATATACTGAGATTTCGAAAAACTGATACAATTTCTAACAGCTGATTAGTGATTTTTTTCTCATTAGGAAGATCTATAAGACCACCACATACGGCGGCCATTTTTTTCTAGGCTCAGGTCCGGTATTATATTATTACTTGCCGTCAGGCTCGCTTCGTTCGCCATATCCGTCTAGCCAGGGAGCTCCGCCCCCTGGACCCCCGACTGGATCGTCCAAAAATGAGATCAGCGGACTCGCTTCGCTCGCCTGCATGTAGACCTCAGCGGAACCTCTGTACCGAATTTGAATGTATTATGTCAATTTGATCACGAAAACACCTGTATAATTTTTTATAATTTTTTACTATAATTTTTTATAATTTTTTACTATAATTTATAATTTTTTACTATATCGGCGTATCTTTGGCGAACAAAATTCTTCCACCTCAGCTGAACCTGTGTACAGAATTTTTTTAATATATTTCCATCAATTATTGAAAAAGGTGAGGAAACGCAGAAAAGCTGAGAAAACGCTCATTTTGGCTAATTGGATAAATTGGTATTTAGGAGGTCCTGGATAAATGCATTTCAATCTTCAACTTGGTGCCAACCTAACAAAGTCAACTCAACTTAATGCCAACCTGACAAAATTTTTAATTTAGTTACCAGAGCAACTGTTTCGAAGAGGTACTCTCTCTAGATTATAGTTCTATATTAACATATGGTATGGACATTTCAATATTATAGTTTTAAGATATTGGAATAAGAAGAATATACATGCTAAAAGAACTTTAAACCCTCAAAAACCACCCTTAGAGTTGAAATATCGCCAAAAGATTTCTTAGTGCGCCTCCAAATGGCCAACTGAACATACCTACCAAATTTGAACGTTTTTGGTCCGGTAGATTTTTAGTTCTCCGAGTGAGTGAGTCAGTCAGTCAGTGAGTGAGTGCCATTTCGCTTTTATATATATAGATAGGAGGTCCTGAGAAAACCTTGGATTTATTGGGGAGAACATTTTTACCGATTTTAGATCATCTGCTATTATCGAAGCCATCTGCTATTATCTGCTATACCTCGAATATCCAAATAATGAAACTTCTGGAAGCACTAAAACGTTTGAGTCAAGGTACTTAGAATACATTTTAGGTGTACATTGGTTTGAGTCATTCGGGTTCAGTTCACATACTCAATGCACTACCTCCGTAAACAAAGCCGTAGTGCATTCGTGAGACGTCAGCACACGTAGGGCTCCTACGTCAATGAAAACACTAGCTGATGTAGATCAGCTGAAGTCAACGAATTTTTATTGGTGTAGAAGCCCTACCTGTGCTGACGTCACACGAATGCACTACGGCTTTGTTTACGGAAGGTAGTGCTCCATGGTGGTCATGTATTTGAGGATTCAGATTACATAACTGATACAGTACTTATAAGGATTCGTTCCGAACTACCGCTTATTATTTCGCTTGACATTTGGTTGTGTGTGTGGTCTTAGCAGTGGGCCTATCCAATGTTCTAAAGACATCACTGATTTCCAAAAGGATAAGATAATGATGAATGACTCTGGCTTCTATTGTTTCATGAAATATAGGATTGTTACCAGAATAGGGAGATGGTCAAAGAATAAAAATGATATTTGAAGAAGCCAAAAGATTTTAACTGTACAGAGTGATTCACATAAGGTGTAACAATACTTATCTTGTTAACTGTTCATTTTACAGAGAACTTTAAATGGGCAACTTCCCTTATTTTTTTGTGAAATTCTACGACATGCCATTTTGAATTGAAAATTTGGCCGCCATCTTCCAAAATGGAGGGCAACTTTATTTATTTGAATGGCAACCCCCATTTTTTAATGACATTTTTGGATTCTACGTAAAATTCAAAGACATTTTTACTCTTTTAATTTTTTTGATAAACCTAACCGTTTAGGATGTACAGCCATAATAAGCCACACATAATCATATGGATATTGCATTAATTAGAAATCATGGAAGTGATATTTTCACTGTTAACCGTCACTGATATGTGGAAAATCGGCTTAATGCTTGTAATAATTATTATCGTCACATGCATATAACAGGTATGCAGTAACAAGAGAATAATTGAGCAATAATTTGATAAACAAATGTTTGAGAGCAAATGAATTATTAACAAAATAATATTTAGCCTATTGAAAATTGGACAATTACAGCTGCGCTTAAATGTGATAACATAGAGAAAAGATAACATAAGCTATCAAGCTATAGTTATCATGCTATATTTGATCTTTGGTGATGTAATAACTGTTACAGTTAATCAGCTCAGGTAGTAACTCCATTTTCATCTTCGAATGATTTATAGTATTGTCTATTGAACGATGTATATACAAGTTGTTGATTAAACGATATATACAAGTATATGTATTGTTCATTTCATCCGCTACCAAGATATGAAATCTTAAAAACAATAATAATATTATCAGCAAAGCAGTTTTCAAACTCCAAACTCATTCAATGGATTTTAATTCAAACAGGAGACAATTCAGATTTCTGTAATTGTTTGAACTCACTGCCGGCGCACAAGTTGTTCTTTGCCGGTAGTGACTTTTTGTAAGTTGGAATATTCATTTTATCAATCTGTATCATTCTATGGCAAAATAAATTAATTTGAATTTTTACTAACAGGTCTAACAATCAAAAGTGATTCATGATTCAATTAAACAGTTAAATTATTGCTTGTCTCCAACAGCCTATGAAAATGATACCGTATCTTCTAAAACACAGTTTAGATCCATTAGACACTTTCACCAACTGCAAATAAATTGAGAGATAGCACTAAAAATATTATTGGAAAGATGATAATTAAACAACGATTTAATCGACAGGCTGAAAACTTTCATAGCGGCACGATTTCACTTTGGCTGAAGAGACAATATAATAATTTCGCAAGCGATGACAAAAATTTGGTCCGCTGCTTTTGCATTCAGATTCGTGGTTCTGCGAAAAGGAAAGCTGGTTGTCGTGATGGTGAAACAGCTGAGTGCAAGCAGCTGGGCCCTTCAACCTTTCAGTTTATGGCGGAAGATCGGCTGAATTTCCTGCAGCACATGAGCTCTGCACTCAGTGCAATTTCTCCGCTCTATGCAAGGAATATCTGTAATCTAAGATTCGATTGACGGTCTCAGAGCCGGCTGAGGTCGTGATGCAGATAAAACTACCGGAAACTCACGATGTATTTATGAGCACGAAACTTAATTGCCGAACGCTTCCTTTAATTTTATGAACAAAGCATGGACAACCTTTGATATTTATTGAACTATAAGACCCGGTTGCACAAAAGCCGGTTAAAATTTAACCGGGATCAACTTTACGAGAACCAATCAGAGAAGCCGTCTTTTTCAAAAACGTCTTCTCTGATTGGTTCTCTTAAAGTTGATCCCGGTTAAATTTTAACCGGCTTTTGTGCAACCGGTTAAAATTTAACCCGGATCAACTTTACGAGAACCAATCAGAGAAGACGTTTTTGAAAAGACGGCTTCTCTGATTGGTTCTCGTGGAATTGATCACGGTTAAAATTTAACAGGCTTTTGTGCAACCAGCACTAAGAATCATACACGGTATGCTCGTAATTCTCCATCAAGTACTCTGCAGAAAGAACAAATAGATTCCAATATTGCATTTATCCAACTGACAGAGGAGTTCTGAGTAAGATAAGGTTTCATACAAGATTCAATTCTTGCCAAGTCTTTCTAATTCATATTTTATCCACGATACAAATGACACTGATGTAATAACATTGGTAGATAAAATAATAAGGCAGTCCTTGTGCTTTTTTCTTCCAAATTTATAGGTGATGTCCAAGATAAAGTTGGTTTTTCACGTGTATAATTTCTATACAATTTTAGTCGAAAAAAACATGGAAACTATAAATATTGAATATAGATTGCTTGAATTGATATACTATGAGACTGTAAGCTACTCCTTACAACCTTGAAGTCTGTAAACGTTCTCATTCACAATGTGAGCAGATGATGATAATAGGGTAATAATAGGGTAATAATAGGGTAATAATAGGGTAATAATAGGGTAATAATAGGTTAATAATAGGTTTATATGGGTTAATAATAGGGTAATAATAGGGCAATAATAGGTTAATAATAGGGTAAAAATAGGTATAAAAATAGTGTGATACTTATCGAGGATATTTTTCCGCTATCATATTGAAATAATTGATAGTATCTATACCACTTACCAGGAGGATACTATACCACTTTCCACACTCAGACCCGGTTGCACAAAAGCCGGTTAAATCTTAACCGGCGTGATTCATTTCACGAAAGCCAATCAGAGAAGGCTTTTTTGAAAAGATGGAATTAATCACGATTAAAATTTAACCGACGTATTTGCAACCGGCACTAAGACTGACATGATTCTGGATCTGTGTTTGAATTCAGTCTAGTGGAGCAAGCTATGAACAGACCTCTTATGAGAGGGGTCTGTGGTACTATGATCAAGGTTACGTGAGGGAAAAGTTATCTATGGAATTCACATAGTACATGGAGATTGACGTAGGATACACCCATCATTTTTAAATTCTAGGTTCAGGCTTAATAGGATTCAAGACTTTCATGACAAATTTTCAATATTTTTTGGCAATTGTGAAGGAAGAGTTTTGTTTGGATTCGTATTTGGAAATTGATCAATCTAATAAATTCAAAATTGTAGTAGATACATTTTTTGGATTCAAAATTGTGTACGAATTATCATTTAAGTTACGTAAGTAGCATAACCTTTAGACTGTGTATTCCAAATTAAGGTTTGAAGCAGTTTTGGGCGAATGCCTGTTGTTTTTACCTAAATTGTATTTGCATATGAATGAATAAATAAATAAATAAATAAAATGAATTTATTGCTGATTCCGTTAGCAATTTAAAAATCATTAAAACTGAAACAATAAAAAGGGTCTGATCCCATTCAACAGACCAATCGCCAGCTCTAAAATGCATTCTTGATTTGGACTTTTTTATTAATTCCAGGCAAATAACCTCTTAATAATAATTATATGTGGAAGATATAAGATATGATATATAGAATCAACACCACTATTGATCCAACTACGAACAAAAAGGTTCAAAACACACGAAGCGTTTTCAGACGAGTCGGCAGGGCGGGAAGCTTTCTGATTGGCTGATTGGGTTAGCGTTCGGGAATCATATTCAATTCTTTATTTATTCATTCTTTATTCAACTTATTCATCAGTATTCATACAATACACCATCAAAATGATAGTGAGAGAAAAAATAAGGTAACCTTGTGCTATATCTCTCCCAAATGTAGGGTTACACATAGGGTTAGGGTTACATTATAGGGTTACACATAGTTCGAATTAGGTTAAGTCTTGTAGTTCTTCACTTCAAAAAATTTTCTGTCGTTAAATAAAGATAGATTATTGTTTTTATTCATCACTTTTTAAAATGTTTTGGGCGAAGTTGAGGCAATAAGAGCCCCCTCTTCCATTTAACCCAAAAAAGTCAGCTGATAATCAGCCAATCGGAGAGCTTTCTGCCCTGCCGACTCGTCTGAGAAACGCGTTGTGTGGCTTGACACTAATTTCAATAAAATAAGATGAATTATCATCTGCATTGATACATTGGCTGTTGAGTATCAAATTTATGAGCGTGTAGGAGTAGGAGAATCGCTTTCTCTATCAGGTTTCTGATTATAATCCTCTCTATTATTATGGATTATGGGTGCAGTCGATGTGGTCAAATCAATCATAAATATTGGCAATTCACTCTTCATGCACTCACTCACTCACCTGCTGCTTTAGCCGAGTGCAGTCTGGAGTCTGCTATTATGAGTGGCCAAGTGAAAGAGCGCTTATAGTGATTGTTTTTCCAAGTGAGAAATAGAAAGGCTCTCAGTGTCATTTTTCACCCGAGCTAAGTCATTGACACTCGCAAGAATATTGATTGTTATGATTATCAATCCCACTCCTTATGTACTGTATCACTTATTATATGAGATCTTCTAGTACGCATAAATCTAAAGCTAATTTCAATAACAATATTATAACTGAGATATGAGGGTGAAACGGAAGGTAAGAACACTAAAGTGAATTATGAGTATCAGTAATTTTATTGAATTAACATGAATGGTGATATGATTTTTGACATTTTATATATAGAGTACATTGAAATTCATACTTGAACACATTGATCTTCTTGAAATTTTCCATTCTCCGTGATAAACTTATCCTATTTCTTGTTAAGTTATTCAATTCATTTCGAAGGAGATTTAATATTTATCCATCATTTTTATGTTTTGAAAAACTGATCTCTCTTATGCTTGGTATTCAATCGATCCAAAAGCTGAGCAGCATCTATAGTGTTCGAATAAATCAAAGTAGCATATCTTTCTTCAACATTATTTTATTCCAAAAAAGCTTCAGTTTCTCCAGGTCAATGATTAAGTTTTCTCAACTCTCATGATTCAAATTGGAAATGTAATTCTATCCAGTGACTATAATTCTTTATTATTGGATTTGTGACCTACTTTGTATGATACTGACTTAGGCTACATAATAAACTACTTTGTGCAATATAGTATGCAACCAGTATATATATATATTAATATGTGAAATTATATTAAACTAATTTTGATTATAATGATAACTTATGAAATATCCGATTCTATATTCTATTATTTTCATATGAACAATTACAGAAAACCTCAGTACAGTCACAGATGTTTCTGGTTTACAGAAATATACAGAAAAACATTTTTGCAGAATACAGAAAGTCCACAGATGCGTTTCAGAACAACTAATTGAGAAAAAACCCGACGAAGTTATGTCTGTGCGTTTACCTTGTTGTACAAAACTGATATATAGAAAATACAGATATGCAAAATACAGAAAACCCACAGATACGTTTCAAAACAACTAATTGAGAAAAAGCCCGACGAAGTTATGCCTGTGCGTTTATCTGGTTGTAATCACAGCATTCGATTTATCGCTGTTTGTGTAGAGAGAATGTCAAGTGTTGGCAAATCAGTGTTTGGTTTCAGCACTTGTTTCAATTGTTGGATTGCCCAACCAGCTTCTGCGGCTGTGATAGGTGATAGAAACGCTTTATTATCATTCCTTAAAGAAGAGCTAAGTCGTTGTCATTTGCAGTTTACGCAATCGACTCGACAACCAAAACAGTGGGTAGGATCTAATAAAACATGTCAAAAGAATTTCACAGGTAGCCGGGTTGAAGACGGTCCTGTGGGATTGCGTCACACCGCAGACGGCGGACAGACGGCGAGGGAGACTCACTCAGCACTGCTGAGGAGGGGATGGTCGTGTGCTGAGGAGGTGAGGATCGTGTAATGAGGGGGAGAGGATCGTCCGTCGAGTTTGACCTCAATTCGGTCTGGGATCAATGAACCAGTGCTCTACTGCCCAGTTCGTCTCTATATAGTGAGGTCCACGTTATGAATGCAGTGAAGAAAGATGGGAGAACAGCATTACCGATTGCCTGCCTCGCCAACGCCTTCTATGAAGATTCTTGAAATTGAAACGTAATCTATATCTTTTGGAATAAAATGTTACATTTTACAAAATTTGAAAGAAGAGCAGTTTTGGGCTCAGCGTGTTGCTCTCTCCCAGTCTCGCTAAATTATTTGTAATTGCATTGATGAATAAATAAATAAATGTTTATTTCCCAAAAAAACTGAAACTACTACATCAATTATTACAGAAAATATTAGAAAAATTACAATTACATACAATAGTTAGTTACAAAAAATTTCTTATTTATTTATTCAATCATTCAGAATTACACAACTTACAGAAAGTACCACAGGCTTATAAGCCCAAAACGGTTCCAATTCTAATTTTTACAACAGTCCAAATGTAGCTAGGTTATGTGTCACTTAACATTCTCCTATTACACACTCAATTTACAATTCGAAACACACAAAGATTATTTTTTAATTGAAAATACTTCAAAATTAAATTAAATCAATTACAATTAATTAAAAAATTCCAAACTTTGAAAAAACTATAAAATTTTGAGACCGAAAAGACAAACACACTATTTAGAACTTATATGTCCTCTACATGTTTAGTTTTTTCTGTGTGGAAATTGACCTCCTCCACTATGGCGTACCATGTTCTAGAGTGGGTTTTTTTGCGGATTATTAATTAGTTAGTGTTTAGTAAGTCATTTGGTGGTTGATGATATTTGAAATAATGTTTTCTATGTTCTGTCTTCCTTTGCTCAACAATGATAAATATTAAGCTGATACCGGTATATCTTATGTAATATTGACTGTCCATTCTTGTTTAAAATAATCTATTATATTTTACTCGTCAATGTCCTACCTATATCGTCCCAATGATTTAATAATAAATTTCCATAGTTCTTATTGAATATTTTGTCAATTATATTCCCACATTGTCAAAACCGATCTGGCTAAGTTGCGGAGCTAGAAAGGGATAGCACTATCCGATTTGTCGAATGATAGACAAGGATAGAAGCACCAATGTTAATCAAATACTGTCATAACGTGGACCTCACTATAGTTGTCAACAAATCGCCAATCACCTCGTGGCAGAAATAGAACTGCAGTAAAAGTGTGAATCACTAAACTGGTTGTAGAGACCAAACTGTTTATGATAACCAGACAATATTATCAATATTATCAATATAATAACAGCTGTGCTAATAGTGAAGTTGTGTTTCTATTCTGGTTCAAAATTTTGCAAAAGTACTTAAAAATTTCCAATTTATAGAGATTTGAGTTAAATATTTTTGTTTTTAATCGGTTTTTAAATATCAAAATTCAAAATTTTTAGTTTATTCATTAGTTTTGGAGTGGAAGTGAAATCTTATCCTTATTCTTTTTGAAACATTTATTTGTAAAAATTTGGGAGAAGACAACAGGCATAGCCCAAAACTGTCTTCTTATATCATATTATATTTATTATAATTATGATTTGTAATTGTCAATGGAATGGAATAAATAAATAAATATTAATCATTGCTTTTCAATATTAATCTATAATTATTTTTGGGTACTTTATGAGAAATTGAAAGAAATCAGAGCTGGCTTAGGCGAACTATTATCTTTTCCCCCTCACTTTGTGTGATGATTAATTAAACTACCTCCTGAGGTTAATATGACATGATACATCCAAATAAATATGCTAGTATATCAATATTTGTTTTGGTTTCCTCAATACCTATATTTTGAATATCGTACGAACTATTGTATTTTCCATCTCAGTTTGTCGGGTTGGTTAAAATTACCTCTGGTAGTAATCTGAGGTTATTATGACATGATACATCTAAATAAAAAATATGCTACGTGAATTAATATTTTTTGGCAAGACAGAGTTCAGGATTAGAACACAAAGTATAAGGGCCGGTTTCTGAGCTCGGGTTTCAGCCAAGTTCTAGACTTTAAACAGCTGGCTTTCCGAAACGGGGCGTAGTCGCAGTTTTTATTATAATCTTTATTTTCTCATTCATATAATAATTGGAAACGTTTTTCCTTGACGAAATGAAACATTCATAGATAATTCAGAATAGCTGAAACTTTACACTAATTTCCCTTTATTTTATTATGGGTTCAATTTTCTAGTTTTTCGGAAATTAATTTAAACGTGGACTGTGACTACCCCCCGTTTCGGAAAGCCAATTTTCTGACTCCAGCTATTTAAAGTCTAGAACTTAGCTAAATCCTGAGCTCGGAAACCAGCCCTAAATGTTTCAAATTCAAATTCCTTCTAATTCATAAATGTTTTTTCTAGAAATTGGAACTAGTCTACCTTATTCATCAACCATCTACATTATAATCACGATGAGACCAGTCTTGAATAAAAATAAAAAAAAAAAAAACTGGAAGTCATGATCTAGCAATCCGTTACTTGCCTCAATCATCCATTCATTACCTTTCTTTTTATTACCGTATTCAGCTATTGCTTTCTTCATCTTGATTGACTTGAGAATATCAGTTTGGGAACGGTTTCATAGCAGTTCAAAGGTCAAGAACGTTCCAACAATAACAGATTGAATACAAAGATAAAAATAATGTAATTACTGAATGAAGAAAGATCATTGTGTTCCGGAGAAATTAGGAACATGTTGCTGGGAGAAGCTTCTCAATTTGGATGGGGAACAATGTAACCAAATTTTCCATCAAAGTAATCTGGTTTTAAGGAGCTGACTTGGAGAAGCTTTTCGATTTGGATAGAGAACAATGTGAACAATTTGAAGAGTTTTTTCCATCGAAGTAATTTTTGGAAACTCGGAACATCTTATCGCTAAGTTTCTTCACATGGTTTTCAGAAGATCCAGGGCGATCTTTGAGCTTAAAATCTATGCTTAAACTTGAGCTTAACTGATAAGTCAGTGGAACTAAGTTCGTGTCTGTGCCCTCCTTTCCATTGTTATTCTAAGTTATATGGGAAACTGGGACTGGTCAGTAGGATAAAGCGCATAATGAGAATGGAGAGTGGAGAAGAACCTACTCATAATCTCGCCTGTAATGGTGCCAGTACTTACTTTGAGCCATTAAATGATTACTGGCTCACTTTTACCGAAGCCAGCAGCTCAAAGAAAGGAGAAGACACAGGATTTACAATAGAAAGGTGAATGTCACTCTTCTCTTTCCCTCTCTATGGGATTGTTCTCCAGAAAATTTATGCTAACCAGAACTAAGAGGATAATAAAATCATTTCAAGTTCATCCTCATTTTTATTGTACTTGGATGCTGTCACGTAATATATGTATGTAGGGTCGGATGATCGTATTCAACTTTCATAATGAATAATTAGCAGTATAATTTCAAAAGAAAATTGTCAAACCCTGTTTGACAAACTCATTTAAATCCTCCTCCATTAACCACCAAAACTCCCCTCCACCCCCACCAAATTTCACCCACATAACCTTAAACACTTCAGTTCCTGTTTGGCTTGAAAATGTGCAATACCAGCACGAAACGGACGTCGCCACATCAAAGAATGTGAGTGTTTTTTCACTTTAAAGTTTTACAAAATAAAATAGCAATAATTTCAAAGTTGAGTAAGCAGACAAATACTAATTATTGAACGAGATTTCAAATTAAATGCTGTCAATAGCATTTGAACAAATGATATATCTCATTCATTTCAATCTGTGATCTTTCTAATCACAATCAGGTCAGGTCTAGACATTGAAAAGGATAAGTTCTTGTCCATAATCGTTGGAAATTTGCAAAGCGAATACCAGTACGATACTGTATGAATACGATACGATTATGAATATTATACGATACTGATTTATTGATAACACACATAGCTTAGCATGTATTTTCAACATATAATTTATTACGCAGGCTATATTATTTGACATCTTGGTAAATCAAGCAAATGAATGAAAATTTCAATTGAGATTACAATAGTGTTGAGATAATTTTTTCGGAATGTAAGAAACTCGTAAGGTTTAATCGTACTTGAAAGGACTAAGAAATAGGGGTGGGCGAAGACGCAGACAGCTTCATTGTATCACTATATACACTGTATTTCGGAGGAGACGATATAAGCCGTCGGTCCCGACTACCTAAAAAGTAGTCATCTCTCATCCCTCTCACTCATTACCTATGTTAACTGTTCATTTTTTTCCATTATAATGTAGTGCTAGTATGCAATGGGTCTTGCAAGACCTGGCAATACATTGTCATTTGTGATAAAGAATCAATAAAGAATCAATAAAGAATCATTACCCACGCAAAAGCCTAAGGCTCAACTCACATTTACGCGACTCAGGTCGAGAAGAGACTCGACTCTAGTCTAGAGCATGTGCTTCCAAATAGTGACACTCAGACCAGTCGATTCTAGACTATCCGCGACTGTCACCATTTGAAAACACATGCTCTCGACTAGAGTCAAGTCTCTACTCGACCTGAGTCGCGTAAGTGTGAGTTGAGCTTATGTGGGCATCACCCTCAGTATAATTATTGAAATACTTGAGGAGTGGATTCAAAAACAATTTTATTCTTGGGAGGTGCCAAAAATTGAGCAGTGTTTAAAATTACTGCCGTAACGATGAAATTTCATAAAGATTGCCCATTTATCTTATTTTCGCCTACAAATTTGGGATATTTAGGGGGGAGCTTCTTTGAGCTTGGAGGGCACCCCTGTATTTATCACATATCAAGGGGGAATCATCCCCCACTGCCCGCATCTACCTCCTGGCCTGATCCTATATATATATAGTGAGGTCCACGTTATAATGGCAGTGGATAAAGATAGAAGAGCAGCGTTGCCTGTTCTCTGCCTTAATTAATTATATTTCCACATTGTCAAAAACATATTTGGCATCGTTATGCAGCTGAAAAAGGATAGTGCCACCTATTTTGTGGAATGATAGACAAGGATAGCAACATCAAAGTCAATCAAATACTGCCATTATAACGTAGACCGCACTATAGCTCTGTAGCTACAGATAATAGAGTAAATTCAAATTCAAATTTATTCATCAAAAATACATATTTAGACATATTTCACAAAATAATAGTGTGACAATAGTAAATAAAGAATATAGGCCTATACTCCCTGCTTGGATGACTTGTCCGTGTACAGGGAGGAGTCGAACTAAATCAGTTAAAATACACTTGTTTGAATTAAGGAAATTATTATACTTGAACATAGTTTGGAATTGAAAGTAAAATATGAAAAAAAATTGTATGATTGCAGTATAAACATACAAATAATAATAATAATTTTTAGCTCACTTGAACCAAAAGTAGAACCATTCAAACATATAATAATAATGTAGTGAGCCTAGTAAAATTCAATGCAGAAAACTTCCTCTAGAATCTGTTATAGTGTGAAGCCACTGGAAATTCTATCACCACTTATTAAATTTCCACCTGATAAGCCTGGCGATTTAAGTAATGAGACGATGAGAACTGAACTAAGGAGGTCTGCAGTAGGCTTCCACACGTTCGGAGGCACTGTAAGATGTGTAACAAGTTCCCATGTCGATTTCCTGGTGTGTGAGAACGTGTGTATAATATTCCTTTCCTAGTCCAATTACTAAATGAAACTAACCTCACCTCAGAATCACTCGCTATCTATTCACCACAGTAGCTGGAAGAGACTTGTTTAATTGTTGCTGTTAATCTGTGTTTTAGATTGCGGTCATTAATTATTTTGATCGAACAAGAGGTGATTAATATTGTTCTTTTTAAACAGGAGAAAGGTTGGGCTCATTCAGTATCGACTAGCTGACCTCCATTCGATTGAAATATAAATTAGACAACTGAAAGACAATCATTGTAAAAGTCAGCAATTAAATTCGAATCGTTCAATTGCTGACTGCGATATATATTATTACTTTGGCTCTCTTCTCAAACTCCCAAAGCCTTTTCTCTTTCTTCAACATACCGTAAAACGGGGTTACTTAAGCCTACAGGATAACAAAAGCCATTTTGCAAGGTAAATTTCAAGAGCCCATGTTGGTAACACTGATTTCAGAAATCCTGGATGTTTATAGATCTATGAGTTGGAAATTGTACAAACTTCAAGCTGATGCAAAAAAAAAATTACTGAGATTTGAAGTAAAGCATTAAAAAATGTTATTATTTGGAGGAAATTTGTACCAAATTTTATACCCATCATAACTTTATTAGTCCATCCCAGTCTGTTCTCTTTCAAGTTTAGTAACTATTTCGAAACATAACCTCAATTGTCTGTCTAGATGATGCATCAGTTAGTTCTCCAATTTTGAGGTTATTTTTTTCCTGATGCTTCTCTTTTCTCAGCTGGTCTGTCTACGGGGTAACAAAAGCCACAAGAAAAGCCACACTTTTTTGTATGAGTTGAAATGATCATTTATGGTAATCTAGAAAATGTAAATAATTCTTCAAACTATTATTTTTCTCATATAAAACATGAATTTTGTTTCTTTTAGTCTAGTGTATGGATTTAGTTGCTCCAGAAGTGTTAAACTTGAGCCAAAATCTCATTCATTCTTAAAAATAAAAATTGTATTATTTTTCTCCATTAAATTCAGTTTTTTAAACATGAATATTGTTTCTCTTAGTCTAGTGTATGGAATTAGTTACCCCAGGAGTATTCAACTTGAGCCAAACATTCATTTAACATACCTGGTTTTTGTTACCCCATTCCAGGGGGAAACTTAGACCACCATGTTATTTATATTTTTTCAGGTGAAAAATTGTTCAAATAATTTTTTCATTACATGAAACAATAAGTCAAGATACAGACCCAAGTTTTGCACTAAGTTTCAAATCTGTAAATTGATTGGTCTAGATTCACCAGGTGTTTGAATTTTAAAAGTGGCCTAAGTAACCCCGTTTTACGGTAATATTTACGTTCAGGTTCCCTCAATTTTAGCTTCCACACATTTACTCTATAATTGACCGAGCGAAGTGAGGTCTAAGATTCAAGTCGACGGTTTGGCATTTCTCTTAATGTCTAAATGTTTATATGTTGCGCATTTACGGCGAAACGCGTTAACGCCGTTAATAGATTTTCATGAAATTTGACAGGTATGTTCCTTTTTTAATTGCGCGTCGACGTATATACAAGGTTTTGAAAAATTTTGCATTTCAAGAATAATATAAAAGGAAAAAGGAGCCTCCTTCATACGCCAATATAAGAGTAAAAATCAGACTATAGAATTATTCATCATAAATCAGCTGACAAGTGATTACACAGATGTGTGGAGAAGCCAGTCTATTGATGTATTTCCATAAGGTCTATAGTTTCAATCAGGTACTTGTGGATGAGAATACTGCGTGAGGTCTACTGTTCTCATAACTAGTAGTTATACTGAGGGTAATGCCCACATAAGCTCTTAGGCGTGGGTAATGATTGATTGATTATATGCCTTTATTAGAGCGGAATTAGGACTCCTGGTCCTCTCTGCCACACAACCCTTAAATGAGTGAGAGAGGGATGATGATGAGAGATGACGACTACCATTTAGGTAATCGGGACCGACGGCTTATCGTCTCCTCCGAAAGACGGGGTGGCCGTATCTATGTGATTGTGCTGTGGTCAAAAACTATTCGCCCCTGTCAAGATTCGAACTCGGGTTCTCTTGATTATTAGACCGGTATGTTATCACTTACTCCAACGAGCCTCCTAAACGACATCGACGAGCTCTTCCTCTTTTCCTTCCCCTAGCTTAGTCCTTTTGTCATTATTGTTGATACTTGAGAAAAATACCTTCTTCACACTTTACAAAAGCAAAATAATTATTCAAATATGAAGTAGGCAACTTGTAATGTATATTGTTTGCTGATATATTAAAAATCTCATACCATACCGTATTCAGAGTTTCACACAAGCACCCCCCCCCCCAAAGCCTAAACAATCACCATCCCCATTCTTGTCTAGGAAAAAAGGTCATCAGTCATTTGTTGAACACTGTGGACACTTTCCTTTTTTGGACCCCCAAGAATAGTTTTTTCAACACCTCCTCCACCCCACAAGAATTTCAATAACGCAGTCTGTGTCATCACACCGTCCCCACTCTGTCATATTGGATAATTTTGATTGAGGATGTAGGAGTCAAAGGATACTCTACATAGATTGTATGTTAAAATGAGTTGTAATGATTTATCATGGCCATTACCATTATGAAAATATTACAATATTACAAATTGAAACTGACTTTATTTTTTTCCGGCCTTGAATTTTACAATTAGGAATAAGATTCTTTATTTATAAGATTATTATAAGATTATTTATAAATGGATTAATTAGCCTAGGCAGTTAGGCTTAACCATAGAGAAAATATAGCATATTCATGCTGTCTTCTCTCTATGAACCATGGAGAAAATATAGAATATTTATGCTATCTCTTCTCTATGGTGTTACATTAAAATTGTCATGACGTCTATCAAAAATTTTGAGAATGATGAAGATGACTCGTTCATAAATACATAACTACCTATTCTAGAGTTGGTATGATATCATATTACGAAGTTTATTTTTTTTCTCCTCGATGTTTGAATTTCCAAACTGAAATGGAAAACCTTTTAAAAATATGTTTAGATTATTCTATCATAGTAAGTATATTGTGCAATGTGCATTAATCTAACCACCAAAAATATATATTTTATCTAAGTACCTATAGGTCTAATTATATTTTTATTAATATAGTGAGGTTCACGTTATAATGATAGTGGAGAAAGAGGGGAAAGTAACGTTGCCGATCCTCTGTCTTTTCGATGCCTTCTATGGAGGGTAACTGATACCGGTTTATTGATGTAATATTAACTGTTCATTCTTGTTTAAAATAATCAATTATATTTTATCGAGCAAGAAATTATATTTTTCAATAATTTCATAATGGAGTTTCATAATCAAGATGAAATATTTTGTTAATTAATTATATCTAGGGCCTACATTGTTAAAAAACGATCTGGCAACAGAGCAAAACGGGAATGAGATAGCGCTAACCACTTTGTTGAATGATAGACAAGGATAACAATACAATTGCCAATCAAACACTGCCATTATAACGAGGACCTCACTGTATGATATCGTACTGATTATTAATGGCCAGCTGCTCTAGCGCCTATGAGATATAGAAAAATATTTCATCAAGATTATTTGTATTGTTAAAGAAGATTATAACGTTGTGGAAGGTTTCAACCCAATCAAATAATAATCAGTAAATTTAGTACATGAGAACGATCAGTTTATTCTCTATTCAACTATTTGATAAGAATATTTTATAGCTAGACATCATGTCAATCAAATACCACCCCACTCATGCCTACAAATTTAAGGTTGTGCAAAGGCTAAAAATAAACTTTCTACTGGTGATATTTTTCAAATTTTTTCGATTTGTACATCATCAAGCTATCAAAATGAAAAAGTTTTCTCAGGAAAACATTTTTTTCGATCATCACTTTTTGAGATATGAGCGCCTAAAGTTTAAATTTTGGGACAGAACATTTCAAATTCGGTAAGATCCATGTGATCCAGAGGATAAATTCTTCATGGTATTGTTGATTGAATAACACAAAAATTGATAATATCAGTTTTTGAGAAAGTTAATCAATTCACCAAAAATGACCAAAAAAAGCTCAACTAAAAGCTATTTTTTGTAATTTAAAGTAAATTGAATAATTCCCTCAAAAATTGATATCTTCCGAAAATGTTTGTTTTATTCAATCAACAACATCATGAAAAATGTATCCTCTGAATTTCATGAATTTATCTCTTACCGAATTTGAAATGTTGTTCCAAAAATTTCAACTTTAGGCGCTCATATCTCAAAAAGTGATGATCGAAAAAAATGTTTTCCTGAGAAAACTTTTTCATTTTGATAGTTTGATGATATACAAATCGAAAAACTTTGAAAAATATTACCAGTAGAAAGTTTATTTTTAGCCTTTGCACAGCCACTGCAACAAATGTAATAAAATGGTAAATCCATCATAGATAAAAGTTGTCGATGCTGCCAGCAAATATCAAAATGATGAAGCAGTGTTTGTGCTGTTGAACCAGAAGAGCGTCAAAGAACTGGTAGAAGAGCATTGAAGTCGGTTTGAACAGAGCTGAGCAGAGCAAAGAAAGCTTGTAGAAGAGAAAGTTCTGTCAAACAGATCATTGACCTGGCGAGCAGCGGAGAAAACTACTCACGAGAAGCAGGCAACAGAGCAGTAGTTGATAGGTAGAGGTAAGAGGTGTACCTACTCACTGACGGTGTTGTAACTCTGTACAAAACTGAAACACAACTCTGAAACACAACTGATTCTAGTTTCGTACTGGGTTCGACACCAGTCTGATTGTTTGAAATGTTTTGCTGGCTCAAGACGAAAACATCGTCGATTTTTCATGCTTTTTTTTAGAAAAAATACAAGTTTTGCTATAATTCAGCACCATACTAATTCAATAATTCTTTATTGTCAAATATAGTGCACCCTTCATAAATGTTTTTAGGTTGTAGGACTAAAAATCAATTTGCAAAAATATATTGCATTATCAGTCAAGAATATTATTGCTAGGTTATACCAAATTTGCAAGTTTTGTAAAAAAATTGTGATTCAGTTCCTCTTGTAAAACGCTAATTCCTTCCATTGAACAGAAATTATAAGAGTAATCACGTGACTCTTCTGCTACCTTTACTTGCCAAAAATCCCGAGCAATTGATTTATAAGTAGGCCTAGTTGTGGATTCTCAGTCCTCAGCAACAATGATTATATTTGTTTTCTTTAAAAACAATTCTGCTGTATAAAATACTCTTTCTACATAATAGTAGGATAATGAAACACTGGAACGTTGTCTATAGTCAGGCCCACGGTATATTGAAGAAGATATCTTCTTCTAACTACCGTCGTCAGGCCCACGTTTTAATGGCAGTAGTAATAATTATTAATAAGCAATGGTATTGCTATCCTTGTCTATCCTTCAACAAAGCGGATAGCGCTATCTCTTTCTCGCTTTGATGTTGCCAGATTGTCTTTTAACAATGTAGAATTAATAATTATTAACAGAATATTTCATCTTAATTATGAAAAATTTCCTGCTTAGTAAAATATAATTGATTATTTTAAACGAGAATGAACAGTTAATATTACATCAATAAACCTGCATCAGCTACCGTCTATACGGTCAGGCACTGACAAGACAGAGGATCGGCAACGTTGTAATACTATCTTTCTCCACTGCCATTATAACATGGACCTGACTATAGAAATATCACAAATTCATTATAGATTCGAGATGTTATTTAAATTTGTGATAGTTCTAGACAACATCCCAGTGATTCATTATGGATAATAACATATCTACATCTCGCCGTCAACTGTATCTGGAGAACAGTAGGACTTGATAAGCGAAAACAAATTTGTAGACCTTTCTAACAGTCTAAAATTAATGAATGCGTGTCACTTCTTACAGCAACTTGAATATCGTAGAAAAGAGTTTGGGTGGGAACGGGGAGGCAGCTTTAAGATTGAGTCCCAGTTCCCAGTTGAACAAAGGTCTGCTAAACTTTTATCGTGATTAAATACCATAAGAACCAATTCAAGAAGCTTTGTTTTTGAAAAAGTATTTTCTGATTAGTTCTCGTGGCGTTTAATCATGATTAATATTTAACAGGCTTTTGTGCAACCAAGCCTCAGAGTGTTGAATGTAATGTCATTTATCAAAACGTTTGCCGTTCCTCTATTGTGAATGTGTGCCTATGAAAGTACGGTATTGTTTTATAAAAACAAGCTGCACTTCTACACAAAAAATGCATTAGAATTGTATTTGGGTCCTCACTAATTTTGACGAATTACCTGTGTAGTTGTAAATATTATGATGAGCTATCACTTCTCAGTCATTATTTCTAATCCACCTGATATTCATGGATCTTATTTAACACGAAAATACATCTCAACCTTCCACTTATTGAAAAAAATTAAAATTTTAAAATCTACTTTGTGAAAATAATTAAGAACTGAAAATTTTGAGAAGTGAATAACTACAAGACTTGGCCTATTTCGGACTATGAGCAACCTTATCTAAATTTGGGAGAGGAATAGCACAAGGTTACCTTATTTTTTCTCTCCATATCATTTTTGATGATGTACTTATTGTATGAATCAATAAAAGAATAATGTATGAAGTAATAGTTTGTTTCTGTATTGACAAATGTGATACCATGATTTATTGAAAAAGAAGATGTAATATTGCTTCGAGCAATCCCAAAAAAGCATTAAAGTTAACGGTGTAATCACCGAACTGCATTGAATTATCACAATATAATTTTAAAATATTTGAATACCTTTAGAATCAATAGCGGTATGAATGCTCTGTGGCTGGGTTGCAAAAATCTAGATAAAATTTAATCTCGGATCAGCGCAATGCTAATCATAGGCTGAGATTATTTATTCAAATAAGTTGATTTAAGATAGTTAGAACCGGTTGGTGCAACTCTGCATTAGAGACTCGTTCAACTTCAGCTAAATTCATAACGTTGAACACTGATAATAAAGTCAACCAACCAATGGGTGAAACCAACTTCATTTGGTAGAAAAATTGCTGTTTGATTTCAGTAGAATTCACACAATACATTGAGGATTAATTATGTAATTTAACAATAAGAGAGAAAATTTTGGTTAGAAGTGGAAAAATTTCAACTTTATTAAAAACAAACTGATAAAATGTTGTTAGAACAGAAGTACACCCTAAGGCTCAACTCACACTTAAGCGACTAAAGGTCGAGAAGAGACTCGACTCTAGTCGAGAGCATGTGTTTTCAAATGGTGACGTCGCGGAGACTAGAATCGACTGGTCTGAGTGTCACCATTTGGAAAGACATGCACTCGACTTGAGTCGAGTCTCTTCTCGACCTGAGTCGCCTAAGTGTGAGTTGAGCCTTACTGATAGAAACTGAGTTACAGTAATTATATCATTACAATTTCGCAAGTTATTTAAAAGAACAGAATTTGATAACAACGTACGATAAATATTCATCAATAAGATTCAAAATTTGAAACAATACTGAACGAAAATTAGATTTAAATAAGATTGTTAAAATTAGAAATATATACAAATAAGTTACGTCAATAAAGCTTCAAACCATTGACAATATCAATCAAGAGCACAGAACATAACTTTCGCTTTTTATAATATGATAAGTCCTAATTATTCAGCTTCCAAATTGATATGGCTTCCAAACTTCGCATATAGCTGTGTTTTCAAAGTTTCCATGGTTGTTTTCAATGAAGAGCATTTATCTTCAATTTCCTTAATAGTCTGCTTCAAGTCGGATTTCGAATCTTTCAGGGAGCTCTGAAACAAGAAACATCACCACTGAAATACATAACCTAGATTGTCAAGAAATAATCTACTCTACCTTGAAATCACTTACTTTTACAATACCAGAGAAAGCATTATACAGTAATGTTTCCTGATAATACTGATAAAGTAAATTAATTTTTATCAATTACCGATAATTTAGTACTTTTTTATTATTGTGGATGATTCCCACATTAGCTTTTATCTTATCTTGTGTGGTAATGGGACGAGATGTTGATGAGTTGGTTAAACGTCCATGCCTACTGGTGGAATTCGAACCCACGACCAGGTAGCGCTAGCAGACTAAATCTCAACTCACACTTACGCGACTCAAGTCCAGAAGAGACTGCGACTCTAGTCTCTTCTCGACGCAGCATGTGTTTTCAAATGGTGACACTCAGACCAGTCGATTCTAGTCTCCGCGACCTCACGACTGTGAGACTGAGTCGAGCGTCGACTCGACATGTTGGTCGAGCCTCAACTTGAGTTGCGTAGTACCGTGCATTTTTAATGAAAGTGAGATTATGTTTTATTAGGTAACGTTTTATCATTTCACGATAAATAATAATAATAATAATAATAATAATAATAATAATAATAATAATAATAATATCGAGTGACCTGGCTGGCTCAGGTCTGGTGTCAGAGTTTTCAGGTCGCAACTGATCAATTTCAGGGCCTCTGACATGACCTAACGACTGCTTTTTAGACAGCCGGGACCGACGGCTTAACTTGTCTATCCGAAACACTATCATTTCACGATGATAGTGACGAATTAGATACTAGTAGTTCTGTGAACAGTAGACCTCACGCAGTATTCTCATCCACAAGTACCTGATTGAAACTATAGACCTTATGGAAATACAGCAATAGACTGGCTTCACACATCTGTTGTAATCACTTGTCAGCTGATTTATGATGAATAATATTCTATAGTCTGATTTTTACTCTAATATTGGCGTATGAAGGAGGCTTCTTTTTCCTTTAATATTATCCTTGAAATCTTGAAATTCAAAATTTCCAAAAACCTTGTATTTACGTCGACGCGCAATTGAAAAAGGAACATACCTGTCAAATTTCATGAAAATCTATTACCGTGTTTCGCCGTAAATACGCAACATAAACATTCAAACATTAAGAGAAATGCCAAACCGTCGACTTGAATCTTGGACCTCACTTCGCTCGGTCAATTATATTTTTAATAAAATGAGGTTGGAAAATGGAGTAGCATGGAACTGAAGTAGTGACAATGAGCAAGAAAGTCTAAGGTTCGATTATCGTACGATTTAGTCGAGTCAGTGTGAGTTAAGCCTAAGGGGTTTAACGCCTTCGTCTCAGCTAACCTAGCTGATATTGATGGTGGTACATAATGATTTCTTCAAAGTAATTCAATAAAAAACAGGAGAACAGTTTATAGTATGATAGTACATTTTGTCTGAAACATGATCAATGAATAGCTTATATTGTTTCTTAATTTACAATATTAATTTCTCTTTTATATCTTGTTTCTTCATTGTTAACATGAATTTCTTCTTTGGTCATATTGAGATCTTTAAAATAATATTTGATTGCAGCAATTTACAGTTTATAATCACTGTTTTTTGTTAGTTTTGGAATGTTAATGATAGAAAACTACCTGAGCATCATCGACCGATTTGCAAACGAATACTTCGCCAATGAGAAACGGCACTTGTATGGAGTCATCCAGAAGGAGTTCCAGTTCATCTGCTGCATCTTCCAAATTTTTCAACTCATTCTGAAAACGTTCAACGAATTATTTACTTATTGGATAGAGCAAACTATACAATAGCCGGAAAAAACAGACTATTGTCCAAAACTTCTTCAATTTCCCAATTTTGTCTCAAATTGTCCAAATATGTAGGTTATGTCCATTTCAATTTCTTCACCTAATCATCAATCTGACACTACAAATCAGAATAAAACAATTTTGAATTTAGATAGATTGATAATAGAACTTTCAAAAAACATTAAAAAATTCCATATTCACAAAATAATTCTATAAATACACATATCTGAGCTCAAAATAAATTAGTTTGTCTTTTTACTGCAATCACTTTTATATTCTGATCACTGTATTCACTAATTTTTAATCAATTAGATGAATCTTACAAGATTGACTTTTTATTTGAAATGTATTATCATTATCAATGTGTACGTTCTTCTTTGTATTGTTGAATATTTTGTACAGTGAGACACCGATATATTGGTAGTTTATTTGATCAACATTGGTGTTCCTATCCTTGTCCATCATTCGCTAATTTTGGCGCTGTGATGTCCGCTGCTGGTTTTTGCCTTTTTTGTTTTTCTCCTGACTTGTCTCTTGTGAGCATGCCCTGCATGGTCATTTTATGGACAGAAAGTTTATTATTATTATTCGACAAAGCAGATAGCGCTATCCTTTTCTAGCTCCGCAACGTTGCAAGATCGTCTTTTAATAATGTAGAAATATAATTAATTAATTAGAAGAGAAAAGTGTCAATTTAAAGTATTGTGCTGACTATAACCTTAATGTCCGGTTTCCCATCAGGGAACTTTGGACTATATACGGAGAAGTGGAACTACCCTTGGGTCTCCCCATCATTGAAACCATATGCTAATAATAATTAATTAAATCACAAAGCGACTCGATACTCGGTCACTTGGCGTCGCAGCAGATGTTTTCTAATTGTGACGCTCAAAATAAGGGTGTGATCACATTGAATGCATATATGTGCACATGCACATATATGGTTATGCATGACCAAGCATGCAGATGAGAAACAAAATCTGGAAAGAGCAATAGGAACACTCACACTGAACGCTTGCACTTGTAGGATGCGTTTAGTGTGAGCAGCTACTTTCAAATCACAACGTTTTTCAATGGCACTTTTCAAATGTTGTTTTTCGGCTCATTCATGATTCAACTTGCACTTATACGCATTCAATGTGATCACAACCTAAGCTATTCTACCTTTAATATCTTTTGCTTTATCCATTACCCACAATTGGGAACTGTGACGTCATAAAACGGCGTCTAATATCGAGTACTCCGATAATACGCTACTACGTTGCTGGACGATTCAAGGCTTACAGGTCGCATAAAATCCCAAAATTTTTAGATATATGATATTATATTATATAGAAAGATTTAAGAGATGAGCGCTGCTATCCAGAGATTATCAGTTCGGTGTAAGGGTCAGCAAACCTGACTAGCAATTAGGAAATACCGGGTTCGATTCACAGGCTGGCAAATAATTTTTGGATAGCCTAGTATAGATAGATTTATGAAATGAGCGCTGCTATCCAGAGATTATCAGTTTGGTGTAAGGGTCAGCAAACCTGACTAGCAATTAGGAGGTACCGGGTTCGATTCACAGGCTGGCAAATAATTTTTGAATAGTATAGATAGATTTATGAAATGAGCGCTACTATCCAGAGATTATCAGTTTGGTGTAAGGATGAGCACACCTGACTAGCAATTAGGAGGTACCGGGTTCGATTCACAGCTGGCAAATAATTTTTGGATAGTATAGATAGATTTATGAAATGAGCGCTGCTATCCAGAGATTATCAGTTTGGTGTAAGGGTGAGCACACCTGACTAGCAATTAGGAGGTACCGGGTTCGATTCACTGGCTGGCAAATAATTTTTGGATAGTAGGCTATAGATAGATTTATGAAATGAGCGCTGCTATCCATAGATTGTCAGTTTGGTGTATTCAGTAAGAGTGAGCACACCTGACTGGCAAATAAGGAGGTACCGGGTTCGATTTCCGGGCTGGCAAATGATTTTTGGATAATAGCTCCAATTATCCAATATCGTGATCGATGACCAGGCTTCCCCGGATAGATCGTGTTAAAAAGTAAAACTGTATTTTACACATAGGTGGTCATAGGGCGTCACAGACCAGCATAGTCATCATTAAAAAATCCTGTAAAGAATAAAAGCTCCTCCCAATGAGCCACCTAGTTCTTGCACTCGGTAGGTGAGCGACCCTTCACGGAGTGTGGCAAGCAGTTAAATATCTTGATTGCCAGCACCGGAAAACAATCCCTGACCTTAGCGGGTCGACGGCGTGGAACATCCAAGTTGGTCCTCTCCCGCTTCTATCGAATTTCCATCTAGCTGTTAACCATGTTGTCAATATTTGCAATAGCAGAAGTCTGATTTACAGAATTTAATTTAGATTTTCGTTTAATAATAATGAAGCACACCTGCTTATTTTTCAGCTCATCCTTGCAATCTTCCATTTGGGCATTAAACTGTGCGAATTTGTTAATCTTCTGTTGATCTTCAAATGTGACATGGACATCAGAATCCTGAAAAATAAATTTGAAAAGTTAATTTTCACGTACTTTTCTGTGTCTTAATCTCATTTAGCATCAGTTTGTTGTTGGTGAATTACTGCTTATGGCTTCTTCAAGAATATCCGATGCTACTGCTTTAGACAGATCTGATGCTCTGTCTCTCGCATAGATGGTGGCATCGTCAGCAAAGATTAGGATGTTTCCCAGAGATCCTAGTTCATTGATCATCACCAGGAACAGAAGGGAGCCTATCACTGAACCCTGACGCACTCCATGGTAAACTTCCAGCAAATCTGAGTTTGCTCCATCAAGAGTGAGTATTTTCTTCCTATCAGATAGGCTAGCTGAGATCTGAAATTCTCCATAAGCAGCCAGTTTCTCAAGAACTATATAATCTGATACACACTCAAATGCTTTACTCAGGTCCGCCAATGCAAAACACACTTGGTCACCTGTCTTAAAAAAGACGACTCCCCAGCCTTCAGACTGTCAGGAGGACAAATACAAGTAACAAGTAAGTAATAAGTAACAAGTAAAGTTCAGAATCTCCTGAAATAGCTGGGATACAGAAATGATGGTTGATTTTCTCTGTTGAAATCCATGCTGCGCAACTGCAAATAACTTCCTGCTCTCAAAGTAATTCATCATTTGTTTCCAGAATGAAGCTTAAATACAGCTTTTAGTATTGAATGTAACGTAAAAATATGAAAAGTACAACACGCAACCACTAGCCAGGTTACTACCCAAAGTCATGCATGTTTTTTAGTCTATTCAGAGTCAACTAGGCATGTTGTTGCAACAGGATTTGGACAATAATGCATTTTCCTCATTGTAAAAAGGTAAAACATTTTAGAAATAAAACAAATTAGTCAGCTTTTGCAGTGAAACAAACATTCAAACCGCAATTCAACTAAACAAAATCATAACACATGGAGTTGAAAAGCAATTAAAATTAATTCAATTGATTGGAATAGCTAATAGGTTTTACATTACCGGATGAAATGCATTTGAAGAAGCCATCTCTGAATAAGAGAATAACGATAAGACCACTAATACCTTTCAATTACAATTTTTAATAAAAGCAAACTAAATTTTCCAAACTCTTTATAAAGATAGGTTAGAATTTTTTGTTCTTCTACTTTCTTTTCTTCCGAGTTGTAGAAGAACAAGATAAAGGAGTAGCCTTCTTTGGCATGTAACAAAGAGTCATTTATTATCATTTTTCACAATTATTAATATATTTTTCTATGAATTTTTTACTTTTTTATTTAAAGTAACTTATTGAGCAGTTGAGTAATATGAAGAAAATTGTTGTTCTAACGTTCTCAGCTTTTCCTGTATGGACCTATAGTAAGGTCCACGTTATAATGGTAGTGGATAAAGATAGAAAAATACCGATGCCAATTCTCTGAATCAATTAATTATATTTCTACACTGTCAAAAACATAATTGGCATCGTGTTGGACCTATAAATGGATAGTACCACCGGCTTTGTCGAATGATAGACAAGGATACCAAAACCAAAGTTGATCAAATACTATCATTATAACGTGGACCTCACTATATCAAAAGGGAATCTTTTC
The DNA here is from genome assembly GCF_014356525.2 of Nilaparvata lugens. Lineage (NCBI taxonomy): Eukaryota > Metazoa > Arthropoda > Insecta > Hemiptera > Delphacidae > Nilaparvata > Nilaparvata lugens. Next base: position 64,976,206 of record NC_052508.1, on the reverse strand, counting down.
ATATTAATAATCTAATTCAATAGATTCAATCGTCATGTATTATTCTTTATGGAATTTCCATGAGCTAGGCCTATTCATTTTAAATTCAAACAACTTGAAGTACGAAATCGATTATCTCACAGATAATTTACTCTTAATTCGAGCAATTGAAACTTTATTGCATATTATTGCATTTAGTAAGGTTTTGCTTAGGAGAAGTCTCTATCTTTCTTGGTACGCCGTCGCCATATTGAATTCTGTGTTGTTTTGTTGTGATTCCTTTGAAGACAAATTTTAGGCTTTTCCTTGTTCGGTTCGATTAAATTATTATCCTTTTCTAGTTTATCAAAAAATAACAGAACCACATTTAAATCTGGTGAGTGCAAATATTTATCTAAAACAAATAATACATTACATTTCTCCAATCTAAATTATTCAATATTACTTGAAACGATTCACTTTCGGAACTAACCTCAATGACAATCCCAATATAGATTATTTAATGTATTTTTGAAAGAATGATTGATTTTCAAAAAATGAAAAACATGTTCAAAATGTAATTCATTTAATTCAGACTATCATGATAAAACTGTGTTACTATGAACATGAACACAATTTTACCGGCTTGACTGCTGGCCCACAATAATACATTATACCGGCTTTCTCTCAAATTTACGCAACTTGAAACATACTAGGCCACCCATTAATTTCTCTCATTGACACTACGTTAAGTATTTTTTCCTTTTATATCATGAAGAATGTAATGAGATTTATCTAAAACTATGTAAGTTATCAAAATAATTCATCCAGGGAGCCTAGATTATATTTTTTTGTTTTTTAAATTCCGATATCGTTCACAACTTATCATGCTCTACTGTTTGAACCTTTGAACCATACTCTAAATGTAAGTGTGACTTTTAAGTTATTTGGTTTCAACTAAATTATGTCTCCAGTTCATATGCTGTGAGTAACGGATGAAGCAAAAGGTATTAAAGGCCATAGGCATTTTGGGATATCAAGATTTAAGATTTCATGATATCATGAACAGTCTTTATGCAATAGCCAAATATCAACTTTATTCAAATTTATTTGAGATCTGATTTACCAAATAGCCAACAGTGTTTGAAGTACAGTGCAGAGAATTTTAAATATCAATAGGTCTTCATTGATATTGGAAAATGCTAAGAAACAGCTAATACTGGTTCAATATGAAAAATCATATATTTTTCTCAGGTGTCTCCTGTGTTTCGAATTGACACGTTGAGCCGTCGCAAACCAATGTAAATCAAATACTGACTTTATGACGTAAAATCTTTATTGAATTTTCTAAATAAATTCACTATACTTTTAATTGAATAGTCAATCCGTGATAGCGAAGATACAGATCATTTTTGTAAGTTATCTAGCCTCGTAAATGTGTTTTTGTTTTTATTATCATGGAATGCGGCTGTAAAATTGCTTGTTCGAATTGGAAACAGAACATGAAGCTGTACGATTTTCACATTTCAGGCTCAAAGATGAGTGGAGGCAGCATGTTATATGGAGGGGATGAAATAGGAGCGCTTGTGTTCGACATAGGACACCATTCCATGAGAGTTGGATATGCGCAGGAGGATACGCCGAAAGCAGAGATACCGTCAGCTGTGGGAGTCAGCGAAGATGGCATGATAATGGACAACTTGGATCCAGAGAAGAAACCAGATCCCAGCAGTATAACCACATCTGGCAGGAAGTATTACATTGACACAACAACATTGAACGTTGCGCGCAAAGGAACCGAGGTTGTCAACTATATGAAGGATGGCATGATCGATGATTGGAATTTGTTCGAGAAGGTGCTGGACTACACTTATGCGAAATGCATTCAGTCGGAAGCGGTCTTTCATCCGGTGTTGATGTCTGAGTCGCCGTGGAATGTGCGGAACAAGCGAGAGAAACTGACCGAATTGATGTTTGAGAAGTACAATGTTCCAGCGTTCTTTCTGGTGAAGAACGCAGTGCTAGCTGCATTCGCGAATGGACGAGCGACCGCACTGGTTGTGGACAGCGGAGCCACGCATACTTCCGCCATTCCAGTCCAGGAGGGATTCGTGTTGTCGCAGGCGATCGTCAAGTCGCCGCTGGGAGGGGACTACATCAGCATGCAGTGCAAACAACACCTGCAAGACAACAATATTGAGGTCATCCCACCCTACATGATTGGCAGCAAAGAAGCCGTCAAGGAACGGGAGAAAGCTCGTTGGACGCCGAAACGGAACATCCCGGAAGTGACCAACTCATGGCACAACTACATGGTGAAACGAGTCATCCAGGACTTTCAGAACAGTGTGCTCCAAGTGTCCGAGACGCCGTACGACGACAAGCTCGCCTCCCAAACGCCGTCGATTCACTACGAGTTCCCCAACGGATACCACCAGGACTTTGGCTCGGAGCGCATCCGTATCCCCGAGGCCCTGTTCGACCCGAGTCTGGTGCAGATGAAGGGCGGGGTGGTGGGGAACACGATGCTAGGAGCCGGCCACATCGTTTCGACAAGTGTCGGCATGTGTGACGTCGACGTACGACCGGCACTATACGCCAGCGTCGTGGTGACCGGTGGCAATTCTATCATCCAGGGTTTCCCCGAGCGGCTCTCTAGGGATCTGTCGGTGCGCATTCCTTCCAGCATGCGACTGAAGTTGATCTCGGCCAACGGCTGCTCGGAGCGGCGCTTCGGCTCGTGGATCGGCGGCTCCATTCTGGCCTCGATCGGCACTTTCCAACAGATGTGGATCAGTAGTCAGGAGTACGAGGAGTCGGGCAAAAGCCAGGTTGATAGGAAGTGTCCGTGAGGTGAAACATAAACAAAAACTATTTTTATTCAATGACAATTATTATTTATCATCGTGTTTGCTTAAATATATTATAACCAATAAGTATTTTATCAATGAATTACATTGTAAAATTAAACATATTTTATAGTTTAGGACGACAAAATATTAAAACAATCATTTTATGTGTCAAATATTGTTTCATACTGACTCCTTCATACTTTATTGGAGTGTCGATACTGACTGGTATGAGGTGAAGCTCAAGTTCCACTCTTGTATTTACTAGGACCAACAGGACCAAGCCATGCTAAGAAGCATTTTTTCAGGCGTTTTTAGAGTCCGCAAGGTAGAATGCTCTCTGATTAACTAATCATCAGCTGATTCCCGAATGCCAACTCAATCAACTGATAATCAGCCAATCGGAGAGCTTTCTGCCCTGTCGACTCTAAAAACGTCGTCTGAAAGCGCCCGTAAGAAGGTGTGGCTAGGCTCTTATTCTAAATTAATGTTGTACAAATGACACTAGATGTAAACAACTTTGGAAGAGAAATAATCCTTGTCTGTTAGGTAGCATTGAAATCAAATAGAAGGGCTGATTAGAATTACAATTTTCCTATTCTGCATATACACCTGAAAAATATCACCTACCGATACTATACAACTACAACTAAAAATTACTGTAGTTTACAAAATAAAGTTTAATTCTATTCGCACTCTGATTTCCTATGGAGCTGGTTATGTATTATTGTGGGCCAAATATTAGGATTCATTGACGATTTCATGCAGACGTAATAAAAATTGGTTCCAATAATATTATAAAATATAAGTTTATTCTCAGTTTTCATTATGATATATATCATTTTATCGTTGCAACTCTGCTTTTTAATAACTCTTTGGCATGTTTTATAAAAATAGTAGTCCTTTAATGAACACTAAGCGTATAAATTCAAGTAATAGTATTTTGTAGTGTTGTTGTAGCAACTCAGGACCCCGCCGTATCACTCTTCACCCGTCTCAAGGCCCAGGAAGCGGGCCACCCCGCAAGGGTCGGTCCAGAGGCTGGCGGTTGTTAAATTTGTCATGTATTTTGTATTACACACATCTAGTGTAGAATGTTTATTAGAGGACTTATCAGTTTTTATGAAATATGCTCCTAGGGCTTCAATGGATAGTAATTTATGAAAACACTGGGATGATGTCAAAAATCTCACTAATTTATTGTAAAATTACTAACATGTTTCAACACCAATGGTGTCATCTTCAGTGTGATTTTTTATACATTTATTTCATAACACCATTGATGTTGATACATGTTTGTAATTTTACAATAAACTAGTGACATTTTTGACAACATCCCAGTGTTTTTATTATGGATAGATATCACAACATCACACCAGTATCTGATAGTAATTTAGAAACTCTGATTAGATAGAAACTCTGCAGGAATAATTATAGATATCATCTCAATTATTTTTGTGGTGAAAATTGTAATATTCTGACTCGGTTCTAGCACTCATAATAAAACTCTGACTCATAGCACTCATTCGCATCATGGATTGGATTAGAATAACATCGACTCTCTTATAATTTACTTGGTGAGTCAGATTTACAAGAAGAAACTTGATAGAATTTATCTCTTTATTCATATAATAAAAATTTTAATGCTCAGATGAGCACTTTTTTAAGGAATATTAGTAAATTTTCTAAAAGAATAATTTATAGTAACAACAAAGTAGAGAGGCTTAAATTTATAATATTATGACTTATATTCTATAATTTGAAGTCCAATTTCAGATCAAGTATGTAGGCTACCCTCATGTTCTAAACCACCTTTATCAGTATCAATGCAAAAACTTCAGATTACAGATGGAATCTTGATTATTGTTGTTAATAAGCTTGAACTTCTTACAGAAGAAACATAACCTATTTTTTGGACATGTAATCAAAATTTGGGAATGGAATAGTTTTGGGCCAAGCCTGTTGTTCCTTCCCAATCATATTTATATGATTTGTTATTGTATCCACGTATAAATAAATAAATATTTGCAGTAGCAGAAGTCTTCGGGGTGATTTACAGCATTTAATTGGGATTTTCGTTTAATAAAAATTTTAACTATTAACTTCAGATTAATTACATTAACTACTTTCCCTCTTAGTTCTCTTACTGCATTCACTTTACTTGAAGGTATTTTTTTCCTTATTTTGAGAGACTTTCAAGTTCTTGAATTGCATTTTATTCTGAGCTTTCCATCTTATTGAGAGAGGGGTGATAATTTATTATTTTGAATGTTTGTTCAAGTCAGAAGCCACATTTATTAATAAGCTGAAGCTTCTAAACTTTGTTACTATTCCACAAAAGTTCAGATTTCCTAGTTTCAAGTTTCAATGACGGCTTTCCGAAAATTGTGACATTTATTCATGAGTTTGACATTCATATATTATTAGATATTATTAAGTTATGAGTTAGACATTCATTCATGAGTTTGACATATTTATTTATTTATTCCATTGACATTACAGATCATAAATATAATACGATTGGGAGAAGACAACAGGCATAGCTCAAAACTGTCTTCATGAGTTTACATTCATTCATGAGTTTGGCATATTTATTTATTTATTCCATTGGCATTACAGATCATAAATATAATATGATTGGGAGAAGACAACAGGCATAGCTCAAAACTGTCTTCATGAGTTTACATTCATTCATGAGTTTGACATATTTATTTATTTATTCCATTGGCATTACAGATCATAATTATAATAAATATAATATGATTGGGAGAAGACAACAGGCATAGCTCAAATTGTCTTCATGAGTTTACATTAATTCATGAGTTTGACATATTTATTTATTTATTCCATTGGCATTACAGATCATAAATATAATATGATTGGGAGAAGACAACAGGCATAGCTCAAAACTGTCTTCATGAGTTTACATTCATTCATGAGTTTGACATTCATTCATGATCTTATATAACTGAGAATCCATTAGTTGCCGTATTCGAAAGGCTATTTTGCATCATAATACAGTAATTATATTTTCTCATTCCTCCCACCTAAACATTTTTTTTCTTTCAGTTATGACCTGAATTTCATAGTGCACCTCACCTATAATGACGGAAGAACTATTCAAGCAGCCAACTTCCACTCATTGCAGAACCAAATCTAAAGCTGAGAAGCCTTGCTTATTATTCACTCAAGATGAACTCCTTGATTTCGGGCTACAAGGGGTAGTAAAAGCCAATAAACATTTAGTTCTACTGAAGGGGCACAGAACCATACTAAGAAAAAACTATCAGGACTTGAAGCAAGTGAGACTTCTCGGTGGAGGCAGGGCTGGATTTGAACCCTTGTATTCTGGGTTTGTCGGACCTGGAATGTTAACTGCTGTTTGTGTAGGTGACAAACACTCTGTACCTTCCATCAAAACCATTCTATCATCTCTGCGTGAATTAGCCCACAATTCTACTAAAGGGATAATCGTAATCTTGGAAAACACCGTAGAAGGAAGACTAAATTTCGGGCTAGCTGTCGAGTGCGCTCAAAGGGAAGGAATTCTTGTGAAAATTCTACTAGTGAAAGATAGCTGTTTGCATTCAGCCGGTAGAAACAGAACTGGTCAAATGGGCGTGGTTCTAGTTTACAAAACAGCGGCCGCAATGGCCGAAACTGGAAAATGTTTGGAGGAAATCCACGATTTTTGCCAGAATTTGGATCCCGTGACGATCAACATTCGTTTGAGTTCTGAAAAAATTACCAGTTCCCAAAATTGTGACATAATACTAGACAAGCGACCCATCCATTGTAAAGTGACGACGTGTGAAATAATTGAAGACCTGATTCAACAAAAAGTCGCATGTAAGGTACTCATAAATAGGAAGCAAGAATTAGTTGATTTAGTGTTGAAATGTTTGTTCTACGACACCAAACAACAAAGTGAAGGTTCTCTGATTATTGAACCAGATGAGAAAGTTGTGTTACTCTTCAATAATTTTGGGTCGGTTGAAGATTTAGAAATGAGTGCGATTGTAAACGAAGTAACTAGTGAACTTGAAAGGCGAGAAATTGAGATTGAACAATTATATATAGGTAAATTCATGAGGTCAAATAATTCTACATTTTCACTAACAGCTATGAAGGTAAACACAAATATTTTGGACTATTTGAACCACACAACTGCTATTAGTGCTTGGCCCACAATGTTTCCCATTAATAATTCCAAAGACATGCATGCACAACCATTTTTCACAGACCTTGAAGAACCCGATGTGAGAGAAGTGGGCCCCACCCTCCCAGAGTCAACTGCAACGAAAATTGCAAAAGTGCTCGACACTGTATGCTTGGCGGTTATTTCTTGTGAAGATCAAATAAATAAGATTAGCAACGAGACGTTTTCAGGAAATATTGGTACAATTTTCAAGAGGTGTGCAGAGGGAATAAAAATGGACATTCATGAAGGCCGGCTCAACTTGCAAAGTCCGTTTGTGATGTTCAAGCAATTGAGCTCAATCTGCAGTGAGCAGATGTCTTCTCTGGTCGGAACGTATTATGGCATCTTCTTTGAAGGATGTTCTCAGGTGAGTGAAATATATTCACATCCAATCAATATCAAGTTTTACTCTCAATTTTAGTCATTTATTCATCGATTTATTCATGGAGACAACAGGTAAAACCCATTTTGCCTCCTTCACACGATATTCACACACATGAATCAGTTCTTACTCTAATAAAGTATTTTGTACATAATATCGTAATGCTGCATCCACACTATCGCCCAATGCGTACAAATGACAACGAGCGCCAGAGTGTGGATGGTTTTTTTTTTTGCCAGCGCTCGCCTTCATTGGCCTTCGCTTGCCATCGCTCCAATTTTTGTCGAGCGAAGGCGAGTGGCCAGCCGAGCATCCACAAATTGGCACATTGCAGTGTGGATGGTAAGGCCAACGTGGCCAAGCTTACCAGCATGGATGTGCAAACGTGTGGACTAGATGTGCCTGAGTGGACTACAGTAGTCATTATGTGCCTAATAATTTTCGAATTTTGAGTCCTTTGAATATATTTGGAAATATAATATTCTTTAGCATATAATACTCTGTAATATTTGTAGAAATGAGACACCAGTCCTTTAATGAGGTATATGGAAATTGTGAAAATAAGCTTGAAAGTAGTCAAAGTGTTAACTCTAGTCAGGAAAATTGCACGCTTTAATTGAGCATCAGTGCAATAAAACATTGGAATGCTACATGAAACTAGAAGAAAGTGATAACGAATTATAATTTCTTCTACGCCAGTTTGCCCTGGAATAGAGTTATAGAATAGTAAATTACATTAATTATAAAGTAGTAGGTACAGTACCAAATTAGTGATTAGATGTCTGATAATACATTAAATTAGAAAAGTTTCTTATTATTATTATTATTTGTCTAATCTACCACCTATAGGGAATGGGTTTTTAGATATGTCGAAAATTTGGTTAAATCTAACTAGGCCTATTTCAATATTATTTTTTATAGCAGAACTACATAAGATATATAGGCTACATATTAATACTAAGCAACCTCACTCATCTCGTAATGTGTATCAAATTCATCAATTGAGTATGCACAAATGCTTAAAAGCTGCTCCATCATCAACGCTCTAAATTTACTTCTTGAATTTTCTGTTGGTGGATGGTAATTTGCTTTACAGTCGAATCCAGGCACTCTTTACTCCTCTCTCATACATAGTGGTTCTGAGTGTTTCATCTCGCAACTCTTCCCTATGCCTTGTTCCGTGTAATAGTGGACATTTTCGCCAGTTCTTGATTCATCCTTGTTTTTACTTTCTTACTTTCCAGGCATTCGTTGAATACTTGAGTACAACTGCGGTATCACCATTCATGTGGTTAAATGCTCTCGAAAAGGGCATACAGGCTATAGAGCACTTTTCCGAGGTCAGACTTGGTGAGAAGTCATTACTTGATGCGCTCTATCCAATGCTCAACGTGCTCAAGATGAATCCAGAAAAAATAGTGAGTATCCTATCACGTGATAGTTGAATTTATAGTCTGTAATAGTTTGTTCATTTTTAGAGAATATAAGGGACAAGCCACATGAAGCTGATAGATCGCTTAGTAAGCGTTCAAAAGTAGATTGTATAGTACTAAGGGCCAAGCCACATAACGTTTTTGCACTGGCGTTGGACGAGTCGGCAGGGTGGGAAGCTCTCCGATTGGCTGATTCCCGAATGCCAACCCAATCAGCTGATAATAGTTTTATTGATTTTATAAAAATGATTTTAGTTTAGTCTTTAGTTTTGATGTGGAAATTAGACTTTTTGAAGTGAAAGTGAAATCTTAACCTTATTCTTTTTGACACTTGTATTTGTAAAAATTTGGGAGAAGACAGTTTTGGGCTATGCCTGTTGTCTTCTCCCAATCATATTATATTTATTATAATTATGATCTGTAATGACAATGGAATAAATAAATAATGATGTCAAAAAAGATCCTTAAGAACTGTTTTCAGTATGAGTGTAACAGACTCATGTAAGCCAGTATTTATAGAGCATGGTATACTTACTCTGCCTAGCATCTTCATCTTACAAAGTTTAATGTATATTATAAAGGAAAACCTTCCATCACTAAATCTCATGGGTGCAAATCTTAGTCATGACACCCGAAACCGAAACAGGATAGACTTGGAGCATGCTAGGCTAACAAAGACACAAAATTCCCATTTCAACACTGGAATAAAACTTACCGTTGAGTGCTAGAGAGGCAGATGGGAAAGTATTCAAGGTTGCCATCATTAAATGGTTGAAAAAGAAAGCATTTTACTCGGTAGGAGAGTTTTTAGCTGGGAGTACTTCTGATGTAACATTTTGAAGTTGTTCCCTTTTCTTATAATAATATAACGTATAGACTTTTATTATATGAACTTACTGATGAGTGACTGAATATTTTATGTAGCCTACAGTGTGTGAATGCATCAATTTTATCTAATTTTATTGATACATTGTATTTTGTACTTTGATTTGTTCTGTGACTGTCAATGCTCTTGAGCGGGACGACAATAAATGATTCTTGATTCTAATCAGCCAATCGGAGAGCTTCCTGCCAGTGCATAAACGTCTCAAAAACGCTTCATGTAGCTTGGCCCTAATGGCCGAAAACGATTACTCATGTTGGTTTTAAAGTGTAGTAAGGGAATGAACTTAATAGACTGTATTTTTTAATATTATTCTACTCAATGATAACCTGTACCCTAAATAAAGCAAACTCAAAATTATTACAAATTCTATTTTTGAAATTCTTGACAATTTTATTTGATAAATAAATAACGTTGGAGAGGCTTTGAGCCTCTTTTTGGGATGGAAGAATATATCAAGTTTTTCGTGGCTGAGTTCACATCGAATACTGTACACTTTAAAAGAATCGTTTTAAATATAATAATACATCTCAGTAAGCTCTCTAATAGATAAATTCTTATTTAATACTCTTATTTAACACTTTAAATCATTCAAGTTTTTTATACCAGTTTTAGAATCTTTAATAGTAATAAATTTCTGCCAAGCGCAAGTTTCATTATTATCGTATTACCATCTTATACAGGTCTATAGTCAGGTCCACGTTATAATGGCAGTGTTTGATTAGCAATGGTATTGCTATCCTTGTCTATCATTCAACTAAGCGGATAGCGCTATCTCTTTCTCGCTTTGCTCTGTTGCCAGTTCGTTTTTCAAAAATTTAGAATTAATAATTACTTAACAAAATATTTCATCTTAATTATGAAAATTTATTATGAATCTATTGAAAAATATAATTTCTTGCTTAAAAAAATATAATTTATTATTTTAAACGAGAATGAACAGTTAATATTACAACAATAAACCTGTATCAGCTACCGTCTATAGAAGGCATTGTCAAGACAGAGGATCGGCAACGTTTTTCTCCTATCTTTCTCCACTGCTATTGTAACGTGGACCTCACTGTAGTTGGCTACCTCGAGATGGGCTCACACTCATTGACATTTCATTTTACAAGAAAAGGTTTTATTTTAAGTTAAACAGTAAAAAAAGTAAATTCGTATGGCTTTTGTTGGTGGGGAGTCCCTTGCGGGAAAAACAGTAAAACAGTATACGTTCACAATAAGATATGTTTCAAATGTCGATTCGAAATATTTGTGAAATAAACATAAAGTGTCGGAATATATATAAATTTTTGCAATAGTGATTGTATAATTTTTTGTTTTTTGTCAATAGAGAGATTTCATTCTATTTGTTCGTTTAGGTGGAAGCAGCAGAAGCAGCAGAAATAAGCAGTTGGAAAACTGTCGGCCCGGATTCGTTAGAGAGCTATCCATCTGTAGAAACTCATCTTGTTTCGATCTGGAGTCGAGCTTTGGCCGAAGGAGTAAATCTGGTTCTGAGAGAGACGAGCGAAATCAGCGAGAGAGAAGAGTCAACCTCTAGTCAATGCACTAATACTAGCAAAAGTACTGGAGAATCCGATATTATCATTCTTGATTGAAAAAACTCTCAATTAGTCCAATTCTCTAACACAAAAACTTTTACCAGAATCTTGAAGACTATGGTCTTCAACTCACCGTAATTTTCTTACACAAAAACTTTTATCAGAATCTTGAAGACTATGTCCACAATATTAATTTACCAGTAAATTTTCTCACACAAGACATTTAGCAGAATCTTGAAGAATAAGACCACTCACATCCCTAATTGAACGTAAATTTCTTACACAAAAACTTTTATCAGAATCTTAAAGACTACGGCCACAATCTTAATTTGCCAGTAAATTTTCTTACTCAGAAACTTTTACCAAAATCTTGAAGACCACGCAGAGTATAGTATTTTATTAAATTATCACTGAACGGAAATGTATTTTTCTTTATATGTTCTGGAACCGAAATCTCAATTGTGAATTTGTTGTAATTAAATAAACAAGTAGTCAAAAAATCTATTTCAGTTATAATTTGTTGTAGAATTAATGACGCTAAATTTCATGTAAAGTGAAGTGTTTTAGAGGATATTATTTATTGTTTTTTCATTACGAATAATGCCCACCATGAGCTTTATGCTTGAGCCTGAATAATGAATAGTGTGTTGGTAAATTGATGAGATGATCAAACGTTCATGCCATCGGCGGGACTCGAACCCCGCCGAACCAGGTGAAGCATGTGAAGAACCAGGTGGTGGTAACAGACCGAGGTTTGTAACGATCCTTACTACTAGGTACCAATCCGGCCGGCATAACATTTTTTGTATTAATATTTATATTTTCATTTCAAGTTTGTTAAATTATCTTGTTTGAATATTTGCTGACGAATTTTCATTTTATTTCACGATTTAATGTAAAGTTCTAACAATATTTAGTTGGAAGATATGATTGAGTGACTAGTTTGCTAAAATTAACCAATAAGAAGAAAATTATAAAATATCATATTGGTGTGAAGATTTTTTAAAATTCCAAAAAAAATCTATTTCAAAAAGGAATTTACCTCTCCAATGGCCGGTTTCCACACCGACTGATTTCTCTGACAACCAGAATGTCCTCCGATTGGTCAACAACTGATTCAACCTCTATTATTCCACCAATAGCTGATTCTCAGCCAATCGGAGTACAGTGTGGATATCATGTCAGCGATAAATAGGTGAGTGTGAAAACTGTTATTCTCTGAATCAGCTGTCAAGCTGACTCTTGTCAAAAACTTTTAAGTGCAATAATAACTTCTCAGCTGACCCAAGATTATTTTTGCTTTCACTGTTTATAAAATAATAGCAATAACATTACAAGCAAGAGATAGGTTAATATTCTTGAAAATTTACCTCTGTAGATCTCTCCAGAGCACATTTTAGCCCACATTTTTGTGAAATGAACCATCAACTAAAGGAATTCTCAGGTAAGATATTTGGGTTTCACACATATATATTATTCAAGCCGAAATAAAAAACTGATTTTCATAGAATCATGAAGTACAACAAAAAAAATATTTTGAATATTGCTTATTAAAAAAATGTCCTAATAACATTGAATAAGGAAAGTTGCTTGTTAGTAACAAATGATGAATATAAAAATATACTTTTTTAATGAATTGGATATTTTAGGTAAAAAAAATTAAGGTAACCTAATTTCAAGTTTTCTATACGTTTCAAGGTCCCCTGAGTCTAAAAACATGATTTTTGCTTGTTAGGGCGGCACGCGTTTTTAGCAAGAATTATATATGTTTTATTTGTTGATACTCAGAACAGACTAAGTTAAAACATGTTTTAATTTGTTGGTTTTTGTTTTAATCTTTTTTTTATGTTTTAATTTTTTTCATTTGTTTCATCTTTTTTTGAGACTAAGTTAAAACATTTGATACAGTAATAAAGCCTAAAAGTGTGCTTGAATAATGTTTTTATTTTAATAAAATTTATAGCTCTCTATACTTATATTGACATATACTAGAACAAAATGAATAGACCAGTATAATATTAGTCTATCAGTGTTAGTATTAGTCCAATAGTTGTATTTACAGTAGATGAAGCTCTAATGATAATCCCAATTTAATATTACATAATTAATAGTAAGAATAAACTTAATCATAGAAACCACTCTCCATATGAATAATCAAGTATAAATAATAATTTAAAAGGGTAGGCTACTATGATTTATATTTTTATTTATATAGAAAGTAGACCTAAAGAATAATCAATTAAATTAAGTTGAATATAATTATTATATTGTATGTTATACTTTTTGCAGAACTGCTTCGCAGAGGAGTTCCTCAGGTAAGTTACAAGAATCATATACATAATTCTCAGCTGTAAGTTGTATTATGTGATTGTATTCATTTATTCATTCTTTAGTATTGTTTATCAATATCTTTTCTTCAGAAAATTAAAATACGATACAGTGCGAAGGATATTTATTAACTTTTTGTATACGGTAATGGAATGTTTAGCTGTCACAATAACACCCGCGGTTCCACAAAGGCTATTAACTTTTAATTCTTATTTAATGGCACTAGAACCAATCAGAGAAGCCTCCTTATCAGAAAAACCCTTCGCTGATTGGTTCTTGTAGAATTTAATCATGATTAAAATTTAACAGGCTTTTGTGCGACTAAAGGCACAAGTTTAAATATATAAAAGGCCACAGCAATAAAAGACCAAGTTTGAACATATTGCAATCCTTTCATTCAAGTTATTATTTACTTTATTTATCAGGCTACTTAGTTGTAGCTTTCCCTTTCACTACAAAACTCACAACCAAATAAGTACCAATTTATTCACTGAAATTGAACCAATGTACTTCAATCAGCCTAAGCCATCTTCTCTAAATAATTTTCTCTCATTGATTCTCAAATTACCATTAAAATTCAACAGGCTTTTGTTCAACCGGCACTAAATGTTTGATTTCATTGAATTTACATTTTTTTTTTAAAACAGGTATGTGACTCTGAAATGGAATGCTACGGTTATACAACTTGTTGCGCATTCAACAGTTATGGCACACTATTTGCTGTTGGCTGTAGAAGTGGGAATATATTAATATGGGATTATCTTACCAGGAGTCTGGCTAAGATAATTCGTGTGTCATTATCTGCTGTAATAGCCTTGAGGTAGGTCTAACTTATATTATTCAATTTCAATAATATTCAACTATATTTCTCAATATAAGAACAATAATCTTATACATGATACCGGTATCTGAATTGATTCATTCATGAAATCATCACAAATAGAAACGTTTGTACTGTATTATCATTCATCCCTCATCATCACCTGGGCTTAAAATATTTGTATGGAGTTGTCTTTGTAAATAAATAAATAAATCCAAAACTGCGAATTCTTGATTTTGAATCCGCACCCATTCTTCTTTGTACCAACCTCATGGTTTTGAATGTAAAATGTATAATGATAATGAATTATTCTGTAATTGTTGGTTATCCATCTTGTTTTCACTATTATTATTATTATTGTATTTTAATATAAATTTAAAGTGAAAAACACTCACATTCTTTGGTGTGGCGACGACCGTTTCGTGCTGGTATCGCACAGTTTCAAGCCAAACAGAAACTAAAGTATTTAGTATATAATACTAAATAAAATACTAGTGTTTAGTATATAATACTTTAGTTTCTGTCTGGCTTGAAAATGTGCAACAACTGCACGAAACGGTCGCCGCCACACCAAAGAATGTGAATGTTTTTTTACTTTAAAGTTATATTAAAATACGATAATTATTCTGTGTAATTAATTTTTGTACTACTGTGGTACTCGGCTGCACAAAGACTGTTAAATTTTAACCGTGATTAAATGTCTTCAGAACCAATCAGAGAAGCCTTCTCTTCAAAAATACCTCTGATTGGTTCTCGTAGAATTAATCACGATTAAAATGTATTAAGCTTTTGTGCAACAAGGCCTGATTCTGTAACCCTTTATAGATTAACTTTACTTTCTCTGCAATGTTCTTACATGAAAGTACTCAAACTTAATTGACACATTCAATTTCGTAATTTATCTTGTTTTATTGTTGTTTGAAGCAATACAATTCTTTATTCGCCCAATCACAGACTTGCCGCCTATGAAAAGGGAGCCTTATATTCAGGCATAAAATTATATAGGTAATTCTTTGAAAAACGAGTTGAAAACTGAGACTTATTTAAAAGTATTCAAACTGCGAATACTTGATTTTAAATACGTATGCATTGGTTTGTACCAACCACATGGTTTTGAATGTAAAATGTATAATTATAATGAATTATTCTGTGTAATTGATTGTTGTACGACAGTGGTACTTGGTTGCACAAAATACTGTTAAATTTTAACCGTGATTAAATGTCTTGAGAACCTATCAGAGAAGCCTTTTCTTCAAAAAACCTTTTTGGTTCTCAAGACATTTAATCACGATTAAAATTTAACAGTATTTTGTTCAACCAGGCCTGATTCTATAACCCTTTACAGATAAAATTTACTTTCTCTTCAATGTCCTTACATTAAAGTACTCAAACTTAATTGACACATTCAATTTCATCATTTATCTTGTTTTATTGTTGTT
This sequence comes from Nilaparvata lugens, assembly GCF_014356525.2. NCBI lineage: Eukaryota > Metazoa > Arthropoda > Insecta > Hemiptera > Delphacidae > Nilaparvata > Nilaparvata lugens. The sequence goes on along the minus strand of NC_052508.1, from coordinate 64,960,369 downwards.
TAAAGCAATATAATTCTTTATTCGCCCAAGCAAAGACTTACCGCCTATGAGAAGTGAGCCTTATATTCAGGCATAAAATTATATAATTCTTCGAAAAACGAGTTGAAACTGAGACTAATTTAAAAGTATTCAAAAATTAAATAGGTGATATACTATTAAAAAGTTGTCCCTATAGCGTTGAAGAGGAAATAAGGTCCTTGTCTGGTAGTTTGGACAAATGGGCTTTCAAAAAAATTATACTATATTGAAAAATGTATCGAATAAAACCAATCTTATATGTAACATATATCTGTAATTGCCAGGTGGCATGTTGTGTAAGTTTTAATGAAGCTCACATAATTATATACAACTAAGCGCCATGAATAACAATAATAATAATTCTATTGAAAAATATATTTATTTAGACAAATCTGCAGAGTGAAATACGCGCGTTTTCCCATTTTTTCTATTTAGGCTAATTTTGATTGTAAAGGTTTTGTATTAATGAATAATGTTTTCCTTGATTTTTTTGTCGGTTTCAGCTGGTCACAAAACGGAAAATACTTGGTATGTGCATCATCTTCATGTAGCATTTTTGTATTTGACGTTCTCCATGCTACTTGTGAGAAAACTTACTCACTGCCATCTCTTCCAATAAAGGTGAGTCGTCTTCTCTTGAATTGTAAGACTAAGGCTCAACTCACACTTACGCGACTCAGGTCGAGAAGAGACTCGACTCTAGTCGAGAGCATGTGTTTTCAAATGGTGACAGTCGCGGAGACTACAATCGACTGTCTGAGTGTCACCATTTGGAAACATTTATGCTCGCGACTAGAGTCGAGTCTCTTCTCGACCTGAGTCGTGTAAGTGTGAGTTGAGCCTATAAGGACCAAGTCACACGAAGCGCTTTTTTTAGACGAGCCTGCAGGGCAGGAAGCTTTCTGATTGGCTGATTGGGTTGACGTTCTGGAAACAGCTGATTATCAGCCAATCAGAAAGTTTTCTGCCCTGCCGAATCGTCTGAAAATACCTGCAAAACGATTCGCACTTATAAAATTGTAAATTTCTTTTATGTAATTGTTAATTGAGGCTTAAAAAAGGATCGCAATGTATTCACATTGTACATTTCACATGTTATTAGAAATAATAATAAAAAAGTTGTTATGAAAAACCAAGTATCAAACTCTGAAAATACGGTACATTTTGTAGGAATAATGTTAAGAAAAAATTACGGTATTGTTAGTCTACTCATTCAATAAGTCTCACTCCTTCAATTATCAAGTATTATCTATTCTTTCATTTGTGCATCAATATACTGTATGTGGGATAAAAACCCAGGGGGTTTGATTCTGGGAGAAAGAAAAAGGATAAAACGCTATCAATTCAATTCAAATTCTTTATTAGCAATTTCATTCTTGACATCACATTTACAGTATGTAGAGAATTTCTGCTTTGTCAATATACAAATTAGAATCAACATAATCAATTACAGTCAACAAATGAATTAATCACAAAAAAGTAAAAATTCCAGAACTAGAACACACTCTCGAGGGCTTGAATAAGTTAATTAACAACTTAGGCTACTTGTTGAATCCAACTAAAATTGAATTAAGTACCTTGTATTAATGGGTTGGATCTCAGGAAGAGAAGCTGTCAATGGTCATCTAAAAACTCTCGGACTGAATAAAATGCTTTATGTGTCAAATAGGTCCAAACTTTTTCCTTGAATTTAGATTTTGTATTAATGATTCTCTTTTCGTTCGGGAGATGGTTGAAAATTCTATAAATTCTCATAGATTGCAGTTCGGAATTGGTCCAGTAAACAGCATATCTATCATTTTCTTTATAGAACAACAGGAGGAGAGATCAATAATAGACATAATCTTTATTTTCATTGAATAACTGTACACTCTAAATCTTACATCTTCACACTAATTAGAATATCCCATTTCATTTTTATCGACGATATAATCATTCAACACTCCACTATATTGCTGAAAGTAATGTATTCTATGAAAATATCTTGAAATAAAACCAATAATATGTTGTCTTACCGTATCCTCTTGTCAAAATTAATAACCATTTTGTCACTTCAACTATTACTACGATAATAATTATAGTGTTACCACAGAAGTCAGCCATCATTCTGTGCCGGCCACTTCAGTATTCACTGTGCTTGAATGTAATTATGTTTTCCCTTTCTCATCATTTTCTATAACAAACACTTCATGACCTCCATTATATGATCAATATTGTTGACTTCCTGTTTTCTCTACGTTCTCTATGAAGGTGTAAGCTTCAATAATTGATTTCTGTTGGTGGTACTCTGTTGTATTTAAATACATAGACTGTTCTTAGGCCGGTTCAATTTTAACCGTGATTAATTTCACGAGAACCAATCAGAGAAGGCCTTTTTGATAAGACGAAACTCCTCTGATTGATTGGTTCTTATGGAACTAATCGGTTAAAATTTAACCGGCTTTTGTGCAACCGGCACTAAGTCTATGTTTTGAAATATGCTTGTGTGTGTTTCTTTTTTTTCAACTCCTGCTCACGTACAAGAGCTTCTTGCTTTTTTGTGAATGGTAGAATATTATTGCTTGCTTCAATAATATCTAGGCATCATCATCAGCATTTTCAATATTCAAGTTATAACTCATTTTTTTGTGGTGGAAGTCATCTGTATTTTATATCAAATTTTATTACTGAAGAAAAGTGCTGTTCTTTTACTGATGTTTGTTATGTTACAGATAATGTGAACAATACAAAATGGATTGATTGATGTATATGTATACCTTATGTATTTATTTGTATATCACTTTTCTTTTTATGGCTGCTTTGTTTTGATGAAATAAAAAGGATACCTACTTGATAACTTTTATTGTGTTCCAATATTCATTTGATGTATGTTTCAATTTTACGTGTTGAATGTGTTGATGACACAAATATATTCTTGAATGTGTTGAAGACACAAATATATTCTTATTCTATTTGTTTGTTTGCAGGTTCAATTCCACCCAAAACTGGATAATGTATTTCTGGCATGTCCAGTGAGGCATTCAGCAGTTGTGGTCGACTTGAAACGAGGATCCAGGACTATACCTAGCTTTGACGCCGTTAGTTATTCAGTTTAAATTGATATATTTACTTTTTCTGTAATGTTTTTTATCATTTTGACATTTATCTCATTCCATAAAAGAATTGGAACTATAGTGAGGTCCAAGTTATAATGGCAGTGGAGATAGATAGGACAAAAACGTTGCCGAACCTCTGTCTTGTCAATGCCTTCTATAGACGGTGACAGATACAGGTTTATTGATTTAATATTAATTGTTCATCCTCGTTTAAAATACTTAGTACCGGTTGCACAACAGCCGGTTAAATTTTAACCGTGATTAATTACACGAGAACCAATCAGAGAAGCCTTCTTTTCAAAAACGCCTTCTCTGATTGGTTCTCGTGAAATTGATTGACTGTTGTGCAACCGGGCCTTACTTACTTACTCCCAGGGCCATCTATATCCAAGTTGAAGAAAGAAAGAAAGAAAAGAACTTTATTTCCAATATCCATTGATTAAACCATTTTTTTCTTATTTCTGCCAAAATTTTACATTTACCTACAAAATGAAATATATCCTCGTACTCATTACTATTACACATGGAGCATCTATAAGTGCCTTCCTGTCTTTCCGGCCTGAAGTTGAGTGGTAATAGGGCTCCTCTAGTTTTGAAAATAATACTAATGAAGTGCCGTTTATTACCATCATTGATGTAATCTTTGATTAAAGTCTCATCTTTATTTAAAGCTGCGTACACTGAATGGAAGTGAGCCAAGTCAGCTCTGCCTATCCATTCGCTCCTAAATCTTTCCCGTATCTTATCAATCAATATCTAAGTTCATATTTGGCCGCACCAACAAACTGTCTCCAAGTAGATCACTCCTCAGCATCTTTTTCTGTCGCTCCAAGTCTCTCCATGTCAGTTGCCACCATCTCTGTCTGGGTCTCCCACGGGGTCTTCTTCCTAGAGGGTTGGGTGTTGAAACTTGTTTCAGCTTGGACTATTTTCCTCTTCTGAGTATGTGCCCAGCCCATTGTAATCTCCTACATTTTATTTCACTTACAATGTCTGGTTTATTGTGGAGGTCTCTGATATCCTTATTATGTTTCCTCCTCCATTCTCCTTGCTCGTACGTGGGCCCAAATATCTTTCGCAGCATTTTAAATTATATTTTATTAGGCAATAAATAGTTTTAAGACCAATAGTGACATATGGGGCCGAAGCTTGGACATTGACTACAAGAGAAGAAGGTCTGCTTCAGAGATGGGAAAGAAGGATTTTAAGAAGAATTTTTGGAGCAATCAAGGAAAATGAAATATGGAGGATAAGAACAAACGAGGAACTAGGAAGATTGTTCGAAGAGACCAGTATTTTATCTGTTGTGAAAAGTATGAGGCTGAGATGGGCTGGTCATGTGTGCAGAATGCCGGAAGGGAGGGTGCCAAGAATGGTGCTGGAAGGCAAACCCGGAGGAAGAAGACTACAAGGAAGACCAAGAAAGCGGTGGGTTGACGATGTGGAGGAGGATTTGCGAAGACTGGGTGTAAGAAGATGGAGTAGAACAGCAGAATGTCGAGAGGGGTGGAAGGATGTGGTTGTGAAGGCTAAGGCTCTACATGGGCTGTAGTGCCAATAATGATGATGATGAAGCAATAAACTATATTTTTTAATAATTTCATATTGAATTTACATAATGAAGATGAATTATTTTGGTAGTTAATTATTAATTTTACATTGCTAAAAGACGATCTGGCAACAGAGCAAAGCAAGAAAGAGATTGCGCTTTCCGCTTTGTTGAATGAAAGACAAGGATAGCAATATCATTGCTAATCAAACACTTCCATTATAACGTGGACCTCACTATATAAAACATTGGAATACAATCTCTTACCGAATCATGTGTTGCCTACATGAGCTGTAGACTTGTGCTTGGGTGATAAGGCAGATGTGTATTGTATTTCATTGATTATATTGGTTTAGTTTTATTGGCATTGTATTTCATTGATTATATTGGTTTAATTTTATTGGTGTTTCAGAATGACAGAGTCATCGGCTCTTTTGATGCTGATGGAAGTCATTTGTATATCGGAAAGTCGACTGGGAAATTATATGTTTATTCTTATGCCGATTTTACTCTGAAAGCATCTTTCAAAGTCACTCAACAGGCTCTGAAAAGTATCAGTTTTTCAAAATGTGGAAGGTATGTTACAGCGATAACAATATAATAGTTTCTAGTGTAAAACTTTTCAAGATTGTTGGCCTCTTTTAGAAACTTTACTCCCGCCATTTTTGACTTAATTCTTTATTATTATTCATACAATAAGTAGCCTATATCATCAAAATGGTAGGGAAAGAAAAAATAAGATAATTGTTTGCTATTCCTCTCCCAAATAAGGTTACACATAGTCCGAAATAGGTAGTAGGTAATATAAAAATAGGAAATAGGTCTTGTAGTTGTTCACATCACAAAATTTTCAGTCCTTAATTAAAAAAAGTAGATTTTTATAAATTTAGATGCTTCAAAACCAAACATTTCACATTATCACTAAAATAGGAAATATTCACATATTAGAGAAATAATTTTGCAGGAAAAAAAACGTAATATTTTAAAATCACTAATATTTAAATCTTCTTTATTGATATTAAATTGTGAACTAAGCTTTATTATTACTAAAATTAATAAACACAATTCTTGTTCAGCGTAAAGTTTAAAGAAGCCCATTTTTGTAATGAAATAAATATCCTGTATGTAATTAATGTACGGTAATTATCCTATATACGTGACCTCTCTCTTGTGATCATTTGCATGCATTAATGGCTTATTTCTGCATGGTGTACATATATATCTTTGCAACTTGGGAATTTTAATCTTGAGTTACTGTCCATTTTATTTTATTGTAGCTCTAGTAGAGTAGTCTTTTTGGTGTATTTTTCGTTTGTTTCTAAAGTATTTCTATTGTATTGTTTGCGTATGTGCTTGCTATTCTCACAAATATTTTATGCACTATAGCTCTAGTAGAGTAAGCCATTAGCTGTATTGTTTTTCTTTTCATTTCATTGTATTTTCTATAGGTAGTGGAACATAATTATAATGTAGAATACTGCATGCTTATTTTTCTTTACTCTTAATTTTCACTTGTTTTGTATATTTTCACGCAGAAATAAAGTCAAATTTATTATTAAAAAAAATACTCTCAATAGGCTTTTCCTTACTGAACAATGCGGTGGAATAATCCATAAGTATGTGATTGTATAACAAGCTTCAATGAATATTTTCTTTTCTCCTCAGGTATTATATTGTGAATTCAGCTGACAGAATTCTAAGAGTCTATAGCAGCGAAGAAGTTCTAATATGTGGTGTGAATGGAGAACCAGAACCTTTGCAGAAATTACAAGATAACGTTTGTAGGTGAGGCACTCAAGTAAAAAAGTACATTCGTATGGCTTTTGTTGGTGAGGTGTCCCTTGCGGGAAGGTCCCGCCGCCTGAATATATAATTTAAGCCATCAATGGGCCTTACAACTGTCATACTTCAGCCGGGACCGACAGTTTAACATGCCCATCCGATAACACGGGAGTGATCTGGTTAAAAAACGTTTGGTTATGAGAGGGATTGAACCCGGGATCTCTGTGCTGCTACGCAAGCACTCTATCCACTAGACCACGGATCACTCCACTCAAGTACTTTATTGTAATAAAATACATAATTGAATAATAAAGTAATGAAAAATTCATTTTCTTCAATAACAATAATTTTTGTGTATCACTCCATTATATCATACAACATGATAATATTAGGTACGGTACATAATACATCTTATATATCATAATCTTCACCTTTTCTGGTAACTCCATAACTTATACATGTTGTAATTCATTAAAGTAACAGTTTCAGCCAAGTAAAAGAGACATTGCTTTTCACGAAGTTTTTTGTCTCAGGATTGAACTTAATTTTCAATTTTTCTTGAATCTCACCCTTGGGATGTTATTCCGAACTTGAAACGTATAGAAAACTTAAAATTGGGGAACCTTATTTTTTTTAAAGCAATACTTCCCTCACCTATGGTTGTAGGTAGGGCAAGGAAAGTAAAAATAATAGTCGTTATGAGGAATGATTTATTAAACCTGTACTTTTAGATAGAATAACCAAGTTTTTTTGCTTTCTGTAATTCCCCCAATGATGTAAATTTCAATCAACTGGGCATGGATTGAATTTGAGGATGAATCAATGTTATCAGTGTTCATCTCTTCAATGTTGTTTTCCATCATGAACTGCTTACTATTGAATCACTTTTTTCTTATTTAATAGACCTAGCAGTCAAATTTCATCAATAATTGAATTTACTCACTTACTGTGACAACGAGATCCAAAATCTTCACGTCAAGAAATATATTGAGGAAATTTGTCTGCTAGTCGTTCTATTCAATAACAAAAAAGTAATTAAATATTTCTGTTTTGAAATTTCAGGGCTGGTTGGATAGGATGCTGTTTTTCAGGAGATGGAAAATTTATTTGCGCTGGTGCTCTCAACAAAAACGAATTGTTCATTTGGAAAAGAGAATTGGGCAACTTGGTCGAAGTGCTTCGATGGAGGAATGGTAGAGGATTTCAAGATATTGATGTAAGTACCTAATCTATTGAGACATACAGTTTTCATTAATTTACAGTAGCCTATTTTATTTAATGTATCCAATTTTATTGAGTATTTGTAAGTAGTCGGTTGAGGAATACAGTTTTCATTTATTTTTACAGTATTTTATTCAATGAGTGTTTGGGAGTGATGTGCAATCATATGATAGACCTATACTTCTTAAGCCCGGTTGCACAAAAACCGGTTAAATTTTAACCGTGATTAATTCCACGAGAGCCAATTAGAGGAAGCGTTTTTGAAAAGACGGCTTCTCTGATTTAATCTGGTTCTCGTGGAATTAATCACGATTAAAATTTAACCTGCTTTTGTGCAACTGGCACTTTGACAGGAGCTATCATTTCATTTTGCAGTAGGATAGCTCCTCTCTGTGAGAAGAGAACTCTCAAATCTCATTATTGTAGTGTATCGATCTTGGTTGTGTGTACATCGATTAGGATGTCAATCGATATATCAAGATGTAAAATGGCGTTAAAATGAGAACCTAATAAATAGGCTTGTGTTATGGTGTAACTTGATCTTGAAGTGTGCAATAAAAATGAATATGTTAACTGGTTTACTTTTATTGAAATACTACAATTATATTAAGCGTAGAGTATTTTTTCTTGTTCACAGTGGCATCCAACAGATCCGTCGATAATTTGTCTATCAATTAGCTCAGTAACGCTTTGGAAGCCGATTCCAAGTGATAACTGGCCAGCCTTCATTCCAGGCTTTAAAGAGTTGGATGACAATATAGTAGATGACGAGCGAGACCTTGATTTTTATATCAGCAATGGAAACAGAAAAGTAGTCAAGCAGAACAAAGACGATGAAGATGATGAACTCCTAGAGGTAAATAAATACAGTAGCCTACTCGAAGTGAGCGAACAAATTTTGATAAATATCTCTTGGCCCTTTTTAAAGAATATCAAAATTGTACTGTTGGATGCAAGAAGGGCCCGAGTCCAAAAATTCGATTTTGAGAAAAATGCCCTGAAACATTTCGAACAGAATAATTTTTTATTCTCAGTCAAGATGTATCACTTAAGTAACCATTGCATTAAAATTTTAATATTTTTTCTATTCATTATTTCTTTTGTATTGAGAATTCTATTTGTAAAATAATGAGTAATTATCATTTTAAAAAAGATCTTTTCAGGCCCTTCTTGCATAAAATGAAAAAGAACACAAAAAAATGTGTTTTATAATAATTTTTATTGATTATAAGATGGAAAATTGATTAGATGGTCAACTGAAATGAAAATACATTATATTTGAAAAGTCATGGAATAATATAAAATCTTAATCTTGTTCATGTGCTATTATTATTTCTTCATCACTTGGAATGTCCAAATCATCATCATCATTGTCATACAATAAATGTTCTGATTACAATAAAATTCAATAAATATTGATTGAACAGTAACTCATTAAATAGAAAATCAACTTTTAAAAGGAAACTTCTCCTAACTTTTGCAGAAACTAGTCAACTCAGCTTGTAAACAAACGCATCAGGCCAACAAGCTATAGGTTGACCAACAGTGCTTCACAAAAATTTTCATAGCTCAGTCAGTTTTAAAGATACAGAAACGAGATTTAGCAGGCATGTACAGAAAACCAGCTGGAATTGCTTTAAGCGTTTTACGCAAAAAGGGCTTGAGTGACTTGAAGCCATTCTTGCATCCAACAGTACAATTGTATATTAAAATTATATTGATATAAATTATATTGGGTGGCTCATTGGAGTAAGTGATAACGCGCCGGTCTAATAATCAAGAGAACCCAAGTTCGAATTTACTACCTACCTAAAAAGAAGTCGTCATCTCTCATCATCATCATCATCATCATCATCCCTCCACTCATTACCCACGCACAAGCCTAAGAGCTTATGTGGGCATTACCCTCAATATTATTATTATATAATTATTTATTTATTTGAATACAAAGAACAAATCATTAAAATGATTAGGGAAGTACCAACGGCACAGCCCAAAACTGTTCCTTCCCGTAATTTTTATTAATTGGCCGAGCGAAGTGAGGTCTAAGATTCAAGTCGACGGTTTGGCATTTCTCTTAATGTTTAAATGTTTATATGTTGCTCATTTATGGCAAAACGCGGTACCTAATAGATTTTCATGAAATTTGACAGGTATGTTCCTTTTAAAATTGCGCGTCGACTTATATACAAGGTTTTTGCATTTCAAGGTTAATATCAAAGGAAAAAGGAGCCTCCTTCATACGTCAATATTAGAGTGAAAATCAGACTATAGAATTATTCATCATAAATCAGCTGTCGAGTTGATTATAAATTGCATGCTATGACGCATGCAATTCAATATCTCAATGTAACTTGGTAAAAAATTAGCAGCTTTGTAGACTATAAATTGCATGCCTCATTGAATGCAATTTTTATGCACTATTGAATAGGATACAAAGAATTTATAACAGCTCGTCTGGGCGCCTAGATGTCTTCTGGTTTTCTCGCGCTAAATTCCGGAAAGCGTTATATGATAATTAAATCTTGTGTAAGCATGATCTGATCAAATATAAATAGTTAGTGTATGAGTGTGGATGTGCTTATGGTTTGGGACGTCGTTATAACTGCACTAGGTCTACTGTTCACAGAACTACTAGTAGTCTACACTAGTAGTTCTGTGAACATAGTTCAGTAGACCTCACGCAGTATTCTCATCCACAAGTACCTGATTGAAACTATTGACCTTATGGAAATACAGCAATAGACTGGCTTCTCCACACATCTGTGTAATCACCTTGTCAGCTGATTTATGATGAATAATTGTATAACGGTAGTCTGATTTTTACTCTAATATTGGCGCATGAAGGAGGCTCCTTTTTCCTTTTATATTATCCTTGAAATGCAAAATTTCCAAAAACATTGTATATACGTCGACGCGCAATTAAAAAAGGAGCATACCTGTTAAATTTCATGAAAATCTATTACCGCGTTTCGCCGTAAATGCGCAAGATATAAACATTTAAACATTAAGAGAAATGCCAAACCTTCGACTTTAATCTTAGACCTCACTTCGCTCGGTCAACTAGTCCAAATTGTAGGTTGTGTTTCATTTACTTGTGAATTTGGGTAATTTGGATAATTAATTTTATAATTATCCAAGTAATCTATTCAGCCTACAATCGGCTTATTTTATTATCTCACAATAGATTATAGAAATAATCCTTTCTGATGCAATTTTGTACTGTAACAAGTTTTTTTTTTAACTGCTGCTTTATGTTTCAGATATAGAGTTAGCGTAGTAATTGGATCAACGTTATTTGAAGACTTGCAAAGCTAGGGACAGAATGTTATACTGAAGCTTTATTTATAGATTTGATTATTTTTTCAGTATCAGAAAATTTCTATGGTTCAAATTTCAGCCAAATCTGAGATACTTTTTGTTTTATTGTTTCAAAACGTCTATGGTTTTTCCAATTTTTTGTGAAAAATAAAAATAGCTCAAACTTCGTGACCTTGTGCTCTTTGATGCGAGGAACAACGAATCTGAAATCAGATATGCAAAATTCGGTACCGTTCATTGTTTGTTTCAAGTTTCAAGTTTCAAGTTTTTATTGGGCCAGTTGAACATATAAGTTACATATAGCCAAGTCACAATTCACATTAGAGAAACATACAATAAATTGCACAGATACAATACATACAATAGACAATAATAAATAAAATAAAACAGATCAGTAAAAGCAAATTTACAATTAGATCAGATAATTTCTCCTGTACTTGGGTATCAATAGACAAAAAAAAAGCATTATATTAAATTGACTAGGGAGTTGTGATCAGCAGTAATGAATTCCTCTACTGAGTAAAATTGATTCACAATCAACCAGGATCTAAGTACTTGGAGAAAACGTTTATTCGGCAAGGATCTAACTTGAGTTGGTAGCAAGTTATGGAATTTGTAGCCTATCACAGGGTAGCTCGACTTGGACTTTTCAAGTCTGCATCTTGGTATATATATATACTCTTACGGTTTCTTGTGAAGTGACTGTGAATGTCATTGCTCTTTGGTAGCCTATCCTGCATCTGATGTATATCCTTCAAACATTGATAGATGAACTCATTAATGACGGATAGAATGCCATTCTTAGATAGAAGGGGCTTACAGTGATCTAGATAGCCCGCCCCAGAAATCACCCGGACCGCTCTCTTCTGAATTAACAGAACTTTAGAAGTGCTAGATGCATGACCCCACAATTTCAAACCGTAACTCATCCTCGAATGAAAAAAAGCAAAATAGGCCTGTCTGACCACCGAAATTGGCAGTTCAGACATCAGCCTTCTCAGTAGATAGACAATGCTGCTGAGACTGGAGCACACCATGTCTATATGAGGTTCCCAGAGTAACTTGGCATCAAGAGTGAACCCCAATAGTCGGACCGGCTGCAAATACTCACTGACATCAGATAGAGAGAACAATATACTTTGGGTTTTTGCCTCATTCAGAGACAATCTGTTTTGTGAGAACCAATCACGAGCTTTATCATACAGCTCCATCACATCTGCTTTAGCTTGGGTGACACTCTTATTTGCAGAGAACAAGGAAGTGTCATCTGCATAGAACAGCACATTTCCCGCTAGATAGTAGTGCAAATCATTTATTGCTACAAGAAAGAGTAATGGGCCTAACAATGAGCCCTGTGGCACACCCCGTTTTACCAGAAGAGGAATTGAGCGCTGATCATTCCAATGTACAATCTGTTTTCTCTCAGAAAGGTAAGACTCAAACACCCGAATTGCGCATTCCTGTAAGCCATAATGCTCCAATTTCTTTAAAAGAACTGTATGAGGAATACAGTCAAATGCTCGTGAGAGATCACATAGCATTGAAAAAGTTGATTTCCGCTCCTCAAAAGAATTGATAATCGATTCTAACAGTGATTCCACAGCCATGACAGTAGATTTTCCCTTCCTGAAACCAAACTGAGAAGGAGCCAGGAGGTCATGCTCCTCAAGGTATTTATACAGTTGTGCAAATATGATTGCCTCAAATATCTTAGCAAAAACAGGAATTATAGAAATTGGTCTAAAACTTGAGGTGTCACAATATGGACCCTTCTTGTAGACTGGGACTGTTCTGGAGATTTTGAGTTGTTCAGGGAAAGTACCGCTAGCTAAACAGTTGTTTATACACAATGCTAATATGGGTGCAATAATAACTATCATCTGCTTGAGCAAATTTGGGGTCATGCCATAAATATCCTTACAATTGGAACTTGTTTGTAATATCTTTCCAGAGAACTCTTAACAGAGTAAGCGAATTGAGATATGACCGTTTGAAAATGTGCAAATTTCACGTTTGAAGCTGCATAACTCACCCTGTGGCTGGAGGTGCCAAATTTGGCTCCGACATTTCTCAGGTCAAGCTACATCAAAGGAGTAAATTTCAGCCAAATCCGAAATAAGTTTTTATCATTTTTGGTGAAAAATAAAAATTGCTCAAACTTCGTGACCTTATGCTCTTTGATGCGAGGAACACGAATCTGGAATCAGATTTGCAAATTTCGCTACCGTTCATGAGATATGACCGTTTGAAAATTCGCAATTTTTTTTTGAAGCTGCATAACTCACCCTGTATAGTAGCTGGGGGTGCCAAATTTGGCTCCGACATTTCTCAGGTCAAACTTCATTCATGGTGCAAATTTCAGCCAAATCTGAGATACTTTTTGTTATGGTTATTCAAAAACACTGAACGATGGTTTTTGTCGTTTTTTGTGAAAAATAAGAATCGATCAAACTTCTTGACCTTATGCTCTTTGATGCGAAGTAGACCTACTAAGTTTATGTCAGTTATTCCTTTTTAATCTTTTTAATAACCTTTCATGGTAATAATTGATAATTTTGACAATGAAGCTGCACAGGAATGCTACAGTACAATTGAGTTAGATAATATTCTTCCACCCCTACCAATTAATTTTGTTAATGATGTGGAGAGGAGTTCAATGAGTGTTCTTCACATGAACATACGAAGCCTAAACAAGAATTTCGATGAATTCGCCTACACAATTGAAAACTGTTCCTTAAAATTTAATATTATAGTATTGTCTGAGACGTGGATGAGCGAAGACGAGCCTTTCAACTATGTTTTGAATGGTTACTCGTCAATAAATCAGCCAGGTAAGAGAAATAGAAAGAATGGTATCTGTGTTTTCATCAGTAATGAACTGTCTTTTAACAAATTAAACATTGAAATTATGGAATCAGACTCATTGATACTTAATATTAAAAATCCTATCACTAAAAATGAGATCAATTTAATTGCAATATACAGATCACCCTCTCTATCAGCAAATCTTTTTTTGAATGCTTTGGAAAGTACTTTAGAAAGACTGCTCGCACATAAAAATATAATTCTAATTGGTGATATCAATATCAATCTAAAACAGACTACCGCTATTTCTATTGATTATTTCAACATATTGTCTTCAAACGGTTTCGTCTCCTATATAAATAAACCTACTCGAGTCCAAAATCAATCGGAATCGTGCATTGATCATATCTTTTTCAAAAATAGTTCCTTCAAAGCTGAAGATTTGATAGGTGCTATTTTCAAGACCGATATAACTGACCATTACAGCACCAGTATCCATATTAAAACCGCAGACGGTGGTTCTGATAGGCCTAATTTAGCAAACACTATTACTGAAAAAATTGTTTTCAATAAATTAATTTCAAATCTTGAAAATGAAGATTGGGAGGAGGTAATAAATAATAATAACATCCATACACTAGTACACTCTTTTGAACAAAAACTTTCAACCCATATTGAAAATGCAACTATCAAAATAAAGACATCACACAGAAATAAACACTAAAGAACTGGATCACCACCGGACTAATAAGAGCTATTCAAACCAGAAATAAAATGCACAAAAAACTACAGAAGCAACCACATAATAACGAAATGAAACAATGCTACACTCGCTATAGAAACGTCCTAAACAAATTACTGAAAGAAACCAAGATTAGGTATTACAGAAATAAATTGGAGCAGAGTAGAGGTAATTCCAGGAAGACATGGAATACCATAAATGAAATACTTGATGTAGAAAAGAAAAATTCAAAGACTGATATTGATCCTGAAATTTTAAATAAACATTTTTCGTCTATCGGGAGAGTACTCGCAGAAGAACTGAATAAAGAAAATAAAAACATCCCTCCTCCAACTGGTCAAAATTCCCGTTTTTCACGAATAGGTTTCCCAAATTCCTTTTTCCTTTTCCCGACAAATGAGGAAGAAATTATCAAAACAATTAAAGACCTCAAATCCAGCTCAGCACCAGGAATTAATAACATAAATAATAGCTGTCTAAAAATCATTGCCCACTATATTGCTAAACCTTTAAAAATTATAATTAATAAATGCTTTGAAGAAGGTTTCTTTCCGGAGGAGTTCAAGGTGGCTAGAGTCATACCTTTACATAAATCGGGAGATGTTGACGATCCCAATAACTACCGCCCAATAAGCTTGCTAAGTGGATTTTCAAAGATCATGGAAAAGCTTATTAAAAAGCGGCTAGTACAATACATGATTGTGAGTAAGGTGATTCACCCTAACCAATTTGGATTTCAAGAAGGAAAAAACACAGAAGACGCTATTTCGTTATTAGTAAAAATTTTAACTGAAAATTTTAGTAATAATAAAAAATCTATTGCAATTTTTATTGACTTGAAAAAAGCATTCGATACTGTCCCACACACCAAACTGTTGGAAAAGCTCAATAGAATTGGAATTCGAGGTTTGCCCCTGAAACTTTTTACAAGCTACCTTGAAAGTCGCTCTCAAATATTATCAATTGAAAATAAATCCAGTACTGAAAATCTTTTAGATTACGGCTTACCGCAGGGGACTGTACTCTCACCAATTTTATTCATACTATACATTAATGACCTCCTGAATCTCGACTTGCAAAATGGTCAAACAATCTCATTTGCCGACGACACCACTTTAGTTTTTTCGGGTGATAACTGGGAGAGTACTAAAATATCAGCTGAGAAGGGTATTTCCAGGGTCAAGAACTGGCTTGACTATCATACCCTGACTCTGAATCATAAAAAATCTTCATTCATGACCTTCACACCAAATGCTGCTACTCAACCTGTAAACCGAATAAACTTGAAAATTCATAATATCAAATGTAATAAAATAGGTTGAATGATTGTGACTGTCCTAAACTAGAGGACTCTAAAACCGTTAAATACCTGGGAATAATTGTTGACCGTCATCTGAGATGGGATTCCCAGATCCAAGCTCTATGTCACAAGGTCAAGTATCTAACTAATAAATTTTACAAAATGAGCCAGTTGAAAATGCAACAAATTACTAGAATGGCCTACTTTGCTTACGCACAATCTGTGTTGCAATATGGAATTAGGGTATGGGGGGGTGCTGCTGAATGTCATATAAACAAGATCTTCAATGTTCAAAAACATATAATAAAAGTGGCACTAAGCAAACCAAGACTGTATCCTACTAGAATTCTCTTCCAGGAATCTAACATACTTACAATCAAACAGCTCTACTTGAAAAATTTAATTTCATATTTATTAAAAAACAAAAATCTTTTCAATACCCGAATTACTCCATATAACACGCGCCAAACTTACAGGAGATCTGACTTACCTGAAACTAATCTAACAGTATGTAGAATGCAATTTCCGTATAGATGTGACAAACTAGTAAATATTATACCACAAGACTTCATATCAGACAATCAAAATTGCTATAAGAGAAAAGAAATCTTATCATGGATCAAAACTTCACCTGACGTTTTCAGTAATCAAAGGCAGTAGCTTATAACAAATTCTAAATTTACGTTTCTCCACTCACCTCTCCTCATCACCAGTTGACTTGTGCATTCACTGTGCTTCTTCTCTTTCTCAGGTTTTCCCTCTTATATTGTAAAAAAACTGTTCTTCATTTCACTCTGTATTTCAAATTTGTTTTACCATTAGGCTATTCTTAGTCATTTATTATATTCTATTTTATAAATATTTTTTCTTTTCTACGTTTCTCAATCTTTATATTCTCTTACTCATGCTCGCGAACAGACGAAAGTCTTGCGAGCTACACATTCTTTTGTACTCTTTGTTTATTTTTGTATTTTTGTGTATTTAAACTATGTAAAATGTGCAAAGAATGAATAAATTGATTGATTGATTGATTACGATAATTTTTTTCTATCTAGATAATAATCATATTGGTTTTGATGTTTAGGTTGATGTGGTGACTGTAAGCCCCAACCGGACAAATTCTGAATTGCAGAAAAATGCGCTACTTTACCTCCCTGCCTTTCCAGAACCGGGCGAAAATGATCAAGACTAAACAACTCCTAAAATGCTTGAAACATATCTCACCTAGTATTATTTTTATTCTCAGTAACTGTACAGTGTTCAGTGTTGAACATAAATGAATTATTATTCATTCTTGTGTTAAACAAACAGAAGTTGAAAGTTGAATTGGCAGTGGTAAAACCAGCCTAGAATAATTCTTATATTAAATAATTATTACGTTGATATTAAAGTGATTAAAAAGTACCTAACTAAAGTATCAAAGTGAATATAATTTTTATTATGTCATTCCTTCGGAATTCAATTCAAATTAACATCATGATTCAGATCAATATTTTGGCTTTAGGATGTCATCTAATGTAAGAGCGTTCCAACTATTTCATAGTATCTGTATTAATAATATAGTATATTTCGCACCTAGGGCCGAAAATGAGACTTTTCTGGCTCGAAATCGGTTTTCAAGTCCGAGGCCGTAGGCCGAGGACTAGAAAAGATTGAGAGCCGGAAAAACATTTTTGCCCATGGTGAGAACGTAATTTTTCGCCACACAGAAAAATAAACAATATATATATGAGAATAATAATATTATTCTCATTGTCTATTATAAGCACTTCCGAAAGCAAAAGTGGAAGGTCATAGCTCTAGCAAATCTGAATATCAAGAAATTGTCCAAGTATTTTTATTTTTTATTCTGATTTGTCTAAATAACCTAAAATATTATGTTCAATTATGTAAGAGGTTGAGTTTATACTTTTATTCTTCCAAATGACAATAAGATGATATTATTATAAATGTTTTAATTATTGAATGATAAACACAAATAATGAAAAGTTTTTGATCAGCTGGTTTATCACACTTGAAAAAGTTTTTGATCAGCTGGTTATCACACTTGAAAAAGTTTTTGATCAGCTGTTTTGGCACACTTGAAATTCGGCTAATCCGATGTGATCTGAATGTCAATGGAAGTTTAGGTTAGAAGTTCTATCCTTCTATGAAAATCGAATTATTTGAATAGTTTATAATCTTATCTGTATTTTATTCATTTAAATAAAATGATAGTATATTATTACAGAATACTTTATTGAATTCTAGAAGCATAAAATGATTCCGTTTATCCACCATGTTCCGTGATAAACGCTTTACTAGGAGGTTTGAGGTTAGATGCTATTATACTCTGAAAATTGAATTTGAATAGTTTATAATATCTCATTTGTATTTCATTCATCCAAATAAAATGATAGTATCTTATTGCAAAAACTTTATTCAATTCTAGAAGCATAAACTGATTCCGTTTCATAAACTATTTTGTAAACATGTTCACATCAAATCAGAATCAGCTGACTTCAAGGTTATTTTACAGCCCTAGGGCCGTAAAAATTTTACCGGCCTGGTCAGAAAACAATCACTTTCGGCCTCCATATGACGCACGTAAACCAGCTCATTACATCCAAGTGGGGCGAAAAATAAATATCTTTATTTGCAATCGGGGCCACACCCCATACAAAGTCACAATCATCATGATACAGACAAAATACACAAACAATATGGAAACATTGATTATAATTACAAACAGGATAACACAATTCATTCAGTTGAGTGAAACGTCATGATTAAATTATTGCTGCGATTGTTAAAAAGACTCACTGCCGGCTCAACCTGTTACGCTTAGTATCTCTGATCTTATTTTGAGCGCCTCTACTGTAAAATTGTACACGGAATTTATTTTTTCTACACTCAAGTTGGATAGCAGTACCATAGAGAAACAATAGCGTAAGTAGATATCCCATGGTATAGGGCGTTTATGTCGCAACTTTTACTGTTATTCCAAGCCGATAGTTCACGTAGTTTTTTCCCATGCAGCTGTGTGACGCTGATAGTCTCTCAAATTGTGCCGTTCATACACTCTCACCCCAACAAAACAGTAAAAACTAACAATAATCGACAGTAATCGGCTTGAGATAACAACAAAAGTTGCGACATAAATTCCCCATACCATGGGATACCGTATCTACTTACGCTATTATTGTTTCTCTATGGCAGTACCATTACTTTATCTGCGTCATTTACAATATTCTGAGTAAATTTGGCAGTGAATTGCCTCCTGATGTGGCAATACATGGGACATACTAATAAAAAATGTTCTACGGTCTCATCAGTTCGAAAGTTGCAGATTGGACAGTGCTCTTTGCTATTGATAGGATTGAAAACCTGATGACCAAGAATTTTAATAAATCGATTGATTGGATGAACACTTTGGAGGAAACTATGCAAGAAGTCTACAAGAGAGAAAACAATGACTTCATAATGTATATTGAACAAAACTGCTGTACCACTAGTATTGGCAATTATTGAATTCAAAGAAAAGATGATGGCGGACGTTTCCCAGCTAGAAGCTGTAAATAATGATGGTATTGATACAATGCAATTAGACAGTGATATGAAGAGAGAGATGCTCGCTCAGTTGAAAGATGACCAAGTAGCAGTCAAGGGAGCAAGAGTAATCGATGCAGTTGGCAGTCAATTAATCACTTTGCAAACAAAACATCATCAACTCGCCTCAAATTACGATCAACAAATGATGAAAACAAATCAGTTGATGGGTGCCATAAATGAATCTAACAAAAATTTATTAAAATACTGAGGATGCTCTGGCCGCCTTTACAAATGAAGTTTCTGAAGCCATGTCTTCCAATAACAACAAATGCCTAGCTATAATGATTGACCTGGCAAAAGCCTATACCCCACAATAAATTACTAAAAAAATTGGAGAGGTACGGGATTAGAGGACTCCACCTTGAATTATTTAAGTGATCGGACACAATTAATATCTGATAACAACAGTTACAAATCAAATACTAAAAAACTTAACGACTTTGGATTACCACAAGGTACCGTCTTGTCCCCGATTTTATTTTTTACTCTATATCAACGACATCTTTAAACTAAATATTGATAGTTCGAAAATAATTTCCTTTGCTGACGATACGGCTGTAATAGTTAAGGACCGCTCATGGTTAGAGACGTACTCGAGAGCAGAAAGAGTAATATCCATTGTTAAACAATGGCTTGATATTAATACATTGAGTATAAATACATCAAAAACTAAATATATTACATTTTCTCCTACAATAGTTGGTCAACCAAATGATGCTATGATTTAAAAAATACATACAAATTGTGATTTTGAGAAATGGAAGGATTGTGCATGCCCTCAACTAAAAAATGAAAAATCTATAAAGTATCTGGGCATCATGGTTGATTGTAACCTTAAGTGGGAGCCTCATATAGAATATATCTGTAAACGCTTAAAATTTATGTCCTTTATCTTTTATAAAGTCCGTAAAATATTAGACATTAAATTACTTAGGGTCCTTTACTTTGCCTATGTTCAATCGGTGCTGCAATATGGGTTAGTGGTATGGGGAGGAGCGTATGATGTTTTCATGAATAAAATTTTTACATCTCAAAAATGATAATAAAAGCAATTCTTAATAAGCCAAGGGCGTTTTCTAGTAGTGAAACATTTGCCGAATTTAAAGTGATGACAGTACGTCAAATTTATATAAAGAAACTTCTTTATTATGCATGGATGAGGAAGGATGAATTTACAGTGAATAATAACGTTTCTATGTATAACCTGAGAGTTACATCTCATAACATTTATAATATCAACTATTCAGATTTGACAATAGTGCGAAGACAATTGGGGTATCTTAGCTCAAAAATAATAAATATCATGCCAAATGCATTGTCAGAATATCTTTCTAATAGGGGCAGACAGAGGATGGAACAGATAAATAAGTGGGTGATACAAAAATTTTTCTTCGACATCAGTCAAATATTATAATTTATTACTAGTAATTTATTGTTAACTTCGATTTTTGTAGCTTTGATTATTAGTAAATAAATTTTTATATTGTCTAAACAGCTGATACTCTCACTCAGCGGTCAGGGTTTTGCCCTTGCTGGGTGGTGCCATGTAATTTTAATTTATTTGTAAAATAGCATAATATTATAATCTAGAATATTTCTTTTGTAAGTTTTTTTTATTTTGTATTTGGTTTTTATGGGCAATAAAAATGTTAAAAAAAAGAAAGAGACAGCTATACATTGACTTGGTTACACAAAATAGTTCTCTGGATGAGAAAGAAAAGTGTCTGATTGGAAGTTTCACCAACTTCTCCTCTTTCATGGAAGAAAAAATGGCTAGTTTTGGAGAAATGATAGATGCTGAAAGGCATAGTAAGGAGAAAATCGAAGAGGTTCAGCGGCTATGTCAAGAATATGAAACTCAAATCGATGATGGGCGATCACTGTGCATGGAGGATATTGTTTGCTACAGACGTGGTATAGCAGAAAAGCTGAAATTGTTTACGAGCTCACAGGCTGACACGATTTCTTCCTCTTCTCAGATGATTTCTTCCATTGTAAGTGATGGAAATTCTGATTTGTGTGAATTGACTGCTGCAAACGAAGAGACAAAGTTGCTGGTCAATTCAGTGGCTAACAAATTGCACGAGTTTGAAGAAAAACTGACTGCAATACAAATGTTGGCGCAGAAAAGCGCCGAAGAGCTAGTTAATATGATGAAAGAGCACAACAGCACTTTGAAAGAAATGTCCAAACAAGAAATCAAAGATGGTTTTGACTCGTTCAGTTCAAGCTTGACGAATTTCTTGAAAAATAAACTACTTGTGACACCAGCTTCAGGTGACACCCCAAAGAGAGAAGATATACTGAAGATCACAGAAGAGGCTGGAATCGAAATTGATTATGTTGACACAGTCCCAAGTACTATTGGGTTGCGTCCGCAAAGTCAAATACAAACTTTTAAGGAAAAGGAGAACGTAAAAGAGTCTAAAATAGGAAAGGCTAATACTGGAATACCTCGAACGACGAGGATTTTGGAAGAAATTAACAACTAATGATCTCATTTTTTATTAGAAAAATTGAAACTTGTGAGATGATCTTCAAAACTAAACTGTTTTTGCCATTCGTATTTTTTTATCAAAAAGATCATTGTCAAAATCCTATTTATAACCTTACTTTCATAATTTCATAGATATCAACCTTCCTAATAGGGAATATACTATAATTATAATTAGCAACACTGGATAAAATGAAAAAACTGATTTCCTCTGATATACGATATAATTATATTACAATCCATTCATATACGTACAAATGCTTACTTCACATTATATATAACATCTATAATACTAATGAATATATATTTTCAATCTCTATATTTTAATGTAATATGAATACAAAATGATAATATTTTTTCAATTTTTTTCGTGATATAATATAGACAAAGAGCTTAGTTTTTGTATTTATATTTTTCAAATTTTTTATAAATTTTCAACATTTTTTTTATATAATCTAGACATGCTACACTATTATAATAATGATATATAATATACTTGATCTTCCATTCTATTAGAAATATTCAGTCATAGAGGAATCTATGTTAACTGTCAAATAATTCTATTTCTATTGCATTTTGCAACTTTCATTAACCAAAATCATTTATACGATGTTATGCACTTGTAATAAATTCAGTAATCAAAATTAACAACTTTACGTACATAATAATTAATTGAATTAATGAGATAAGATCAAACTCTATTAATAATTTAAGTTGAAACATTTCAGTATAAATATATATTATATAATATACGGTGAATTCACTGTTACATTACAAGATTAAATACTGGACTTTCACATTGTTTCAGATCACAAATTTATCCTAATTTCAAGTGGTTTCTATTAAATGTTATGATAAATAGCTATAACTGCGCAAATTATTTACCCGACACACTCCAGTTATATTAATTAACTACGAATCTATATCCACTAACATGTTGCAGTAAATAACGAAATTGTGCCCATTTCCAATGACTACAATAAAATAACAACTATTTTTCCACCATTTAGACTGACACACTAGTTTGATATATAGTGATATTTTTAAATACTCAGAGTATGGATTACACGACAATAATTTCATTGAAAATTGAAGAAGAATAAGCTGGAGATTATTATAATAATCAAATAAATATAACAAAAGAATTGAGAATTGGCAAAATTCTCAATTTATAATTTTTTCATCATGAAGATCTTGGAAATCAAAAAAATTTCAAATTCATTATAAACAAAAAGCTGTGATCTTCTGATCAATTGTAGATATGAAAAACATGATACGCACAAGATCAACTTTACTATTTGAAAAGACAACTTGACTTTTAAAAGTTGAAATAATTCAAATACAGTAAAGATAAATTCAATTCATTTATTCAAAAATAAATATCTATTTTATAGATGAATCTAATCGCGAGTATGGGGTATTATTTACAAAGAAAAATCAAATTTTCAAAATGATAGGGCTAATCAATAACTTTTTTCACATTACTGCAGTTATGCAGAATTGAATGAAGAATAACTTGACATTATTTGAAGAGCTTATATTGAGGACATGTAGCCATTGACTACAAACATTTATGCGGGTACTACCTGAGTCACCATTACACTCCAATAAATGGTAAAGAATAGACATTATTGTAGATAAGACATATATTATTATAAATGAATTTGATGAACATTTAAAAGGACAGTTTGAATGAAGATTTTGACAAGATATAGAGTAATTACCAGGAAACGTAATATGACTGAAATATTTCTAATTTCCATCTAGCTTGTGCTAATAAAATACTGAATGCACATCTACATTTATCCCACTACGAATATATAATATGTTTATAACTTAAGCAAAATAATGATAAAGACCCGTTCGGGTAGTTTTATTTCCAAGTTCCCTCAGAATCGCAAACGGGTCGCCTTTCTCCTCGACAGGGGAGGAGGATTCCGACTTTTGGGTGCGGACCACACTGGCATAGGTCGTCTGCCGGTGGATGTTGGCCAACATCTCATCAGCTGATTCGTGCTCCTGTTGAAACAGATGATGCTGCGGCTGATGGGGCTGATAGGCTTGTGCGTAGCCGGCAAACGCGCTGGCGCTGTTCATCTGCGGCGGCTTTCTCTCTTCATCAATCAAATGATGGTAATTGTCGCCACCGTTTTCCAGAACACTATGCTGTTGTTGTTGATGTAGTTGTTGTTGATTCTGCGGTTGTCGCCGGTACAATGGGACGTTGTTGCTAACGGAACTGTTGTTGTTGCCCCACAACTCAAACAGGTCATCCGGTCTTTCGATGCGCTGCTGGGCAGCCATCTGCTGTTGCTGTTGTTGGAGGAGATGTTGTTGATACAGTGTTGCTTCCAGGTCTCTGTTAGCCATCTGCCTCTCGGCAGACGACTTTTCATACCACATATGCGCGACTTGCGCGGCGTGCAATTGGTCCTGTGGTTGCGACTGAGCCAGCTGGCTTTCAACCAATGGCATCGCTATGTGGCCGTTCTGATGCAGGATTGTGATTGGCTTGTCTGTGAACATATCCTCAATGCTTCTGATTACATCGGGAACAACCGCATTCGACGCAATGATAGCTTTCCTTGGTTGATGCGCCATCATTTCAATGAAATTACCCGAATTATCCAAACCTCCTTTCAAAGAATTATCGACTCTACTAGTGTTCTGGGTGTAGAACTCCAACTGTTTTATAGTCTGTGTTTCCAACAGCTCAGATAGATTGAGTGTCTCTGGTAAAGAGAGACCACACAGATTTCCATTCACCGTCCTTTCAGGAAAGTGAACATTTTGTAGAAACTGAATTTGCTCCTGTTTTTCGATGGGCGGAGGAAGGTTGGGCATTATCCGTCTTGGCTGGTCAATGATCAGTGGATGATGTTTCTGGGGTTGCGGAGGAGGTGGGTGAGAAGTTATGAACTGGGGCAGTGGAGTTGTTGCTCTCAGAAACTGTTGCTGAGACATGGGCAACTGTTGTTGTGAAGGTTGCTGTTGCTGAGTCTGGATAGCTTGCTGCGATTCCAGAATGGAATTGGGACTCGTGGGGGAGGGTCTGGGGAGTACCTGGTGGGGGAAAATGGGCTGAGGAGCCGGATTCCTTTGTTGGGCGGGCAAGGGAGGGGGAACCAGCCCTGGTGGAGGTCTGATCTCCTCTCTGCGAATCGGTGGGGACAAGGGGTCGGGCTTCTTCTTAATCCAACCGTTGGCTGCCGGGAACATGCCATTGGCCGGTCCTGCTGCAGCGGCATTGTTGGGCGAAATCATGGCAGGGTAGTTGAGGCCCCAAGGGCTGGCGTTGCCTGCTGGGTAGATGGGGGCCGCTGAAGGCCTCACCCCCGGGAAGAAAGAGCCGGGGGGGTGCTGATATGCAGGGTAGTAGACGGGAGATACTGGGTAGATCGAAGCGGGCGGAAGAAATGGAGGCGGGTAGCGCATACCGTGTGGCACTGCTCCGTAGGGTCCCAGGATGGAAGGCAGCCTGATGTAGGCTTCTGTTTGCATCTGGCGAGGCACAAACTCTGGAGCCAGCGGGTTCAAAGTGTAGGTCTTCTTCAGCTCAACGCCGTCCAGTAAGCTCTTCAAGTAGGACCACTTGATGCCATACAAACTGTTATTTGTATTACAAATATCGATGAATCTTTCCCAAACTTTCCTGCAAAATAGACAAGTAAGAACATTTTTAGCTTGACGATATGTTTTTCCTACACAATAAGTAACTATAAACATTCAAGTGAATAAGTTTCCTTGTTCAAGATATTATAAGGAAAATAAGAATATCTTAAAAATGGAAATGACTCAACAATAATAAGGCTATATTCTTCAAGTTCTACTTAGTCTAATGAACAAAGTAACAATACAAATTATGAATGAGAAGGCATAAATAGGTAAATAATTACAGAAGAGCCGAATATGAAATATAAGAGACCCATCAAAGATAATCCATATTATAAAAACAATATAAAAATCTTGAAGTACCCTTTATTTTTTAAAAGCTTTAAAATAGTTCAACCTTTAAAAAATAAAGGGTACTTCAAGATTTTTATATTGTTTTCATTAACTTAAAAAGTAGCCCATGTGAATGAAGTGTTTTTTAATCCATATTATGTATTTGAGAGGTATTCCAATGGTTCAATTTAAATTTAGTAGATAATATAAATTCAAACCAACCAATATTTTGTAACATTGTAACGTTTTTTCCTGGTTCAGGTTTGGGTTTGGGCAGGATTTTCAACATAATTGATTAGATTAAACGCAAATTCAACAAATTTTATGAAGGCAATTCAGGCTATCTATAATATTACTCAAAGTCAAAAAATACAAGACGGAACAAGAAAACAGGCTCCACTAACCTCAAGTATGGCCACTAACGACATAATGGCCACATAACGAACACGTGTCAAGCCTTTCTCTGATGACACAACATGCATGACGAGCATGTGTGTACACACATGTTCAACACACTTGTCCTGTCGTTAGTGGCCACCCTTCATTTCCTATATTTAGTCGAGACAAAATGTACAAAACAAGGTTATGTCATAGATAAAAGATAGCATAAGTAGATATCCCATGGTATAGGGCGTTTATGTTCCAAATTTCACTGTTAACTCAAGCCAATAGTACTAGAAGTTCTTTTTCGTAGAGCTATGTGATGCTGGTAGTCTCTCATAACGTGCCGTTCTTACACTCTCACCCGGCCAAAACAGTGATAATAGGCAGTATTCTATAGCTATCGGCTTTAATTAACAAGAAATTGGCTTGAAAATTTGGAAAATAAACTACCTATACCATGGGGATATCTGCTTATGCTAACGTTTTGCTATGGTTATGTACAGAGTGGGGCAGAGCCGATTGACGAGTTTGGAAGTGTTAATAATAATAATATC
Source organism: Nilaparvata lugens (assembly GCF_014356525.2). NCBI lineage: Eukaryota > Metazoa > Arthropoda > Insecta > Hemiptera > Delphacidae > Nilaparvata > Nilaparvata lugens. The sequence continues at coordinate 64,933,568 of NC_052508.1, read as the reverse complement.
GAGTGACTTGGCTGGCTCAGGTCTGGTGTCAGAGTTTTCTGGTCGCATCTGATCAATTTCAGGACCTCTGACATGACCTAACGACTGCTTTTTAGGCAGCCGGGACCGAAGGCTTAACGTGTCCATCCGAAACACGGGAGTGGCCCGAGATAAATATCTTGGAAGTGTTATAAGTAATGAACCGTTCAACTTAGAAAAAATTCTTTAATGGGTTCAATTCAGTTTAAAATGTAGTTTTTATTGTTAATTTTAAAAAATTATATCTGCAGCAATAAACTGATGTAGCGTATTTTTGAAGTTCAAAACGCATTTTGGTACACTGCGATTGGTAAGGCCTGGATCTCTTTCTGATTTGCTCCTTTAGTTCTTCCAAGATGTGAGGGCGATCTTTGAATCCCTTTATTTTCGAGGTAACCCCATAGAAAAAAATCGCATATGCTTAAATCGGGTGAGCGTGCCGGCCACCTAAAGTCCACCCTTAGTGAGATAAGCCGCCCTGGGAGCATTTGTCTCAACAAATTCATTGAAATGCGCCCTATATGGGCTGTAGCTTCATTCTGCTAAAACCATATTTCTTCCAAGTCATGTTCCTCAGCAAGTTCTTCCAATTTGGGGGGAAAACGTTTGTAACATTGTCACATGACGCTGGGAGGTGACATTGACAGTGATGTTGCCATTCTCAAAGAACTATGGCCAGCACGCTCACCCGATTTAAGCATATGCGATTATTTTCTATTGAGTTACCTCGAAAATAAAGGGATTCAAAGATCGCCCTCACACCTTGGAAGAACTAAAGGAGCGAATCAGAGAAGATCCAGGCCTTACCAACCGCAGTGTACAAACTTCATACGCTATATCATTTTATTGCTGCGGATAGCCGCCATTTAACTGATATAATTTTCAAAAATCAACAATAAAAATTACATTTCAAACTGAATTGAACCCATTGAATTTTTTTTTTCTAGATTGAACGGTGCATTACTTATAACCCTTCCAAACTCGTCAATCGGCTCTGCCCCACCCTGTACAAAATATTTCTAAATCAAAAAGTTTTAGGCTACTTTGAAAATAAATTAAATTGATTCTATAGTTTAGAAATGAAGTTGAAATACCTGCAACGACCAATGGAACAGAGAGCAACTGGATCGCCTATAACCGCCACCAAGCTTTGGGCGCGAGTTATTGCCGTGTTCAACAACTTGGAATTGGATAAAAAGCCGTAGTCCATCTCATCTTCTGATCTCAATTTACTGGCCGCATCACTGCAGGTCCTTCTTGTTCTTACGGTACTAAGAAATATTGCACGGAACTGTTTACCTGAAAAATTGTACAACATAAGTGAGAATGTTGCTTGCTTTGAGGATGCAACTGATATAAAGTTCTTATAATCCATCTATATAACACGAGAGATTAGAGTTTCTTCTAATCCATCTATATAATAAGAGAGAGTAGGGTTGTGTTTGTTCTTTTGTTCGCATCAAAAAATGTCAACTTGTGGATTATTATATATTTTTTTTTAAATTACTGTATTTTTCCATATTATCATTTTGTACCTTATTACCATATGTAATAGGATAAATATTACCATTTGTACCTTATTTCTTTTTATGATTTTTTATAAGTTTTCTATATATTATATTTTAAGATTTTACATTTTCTTGTAAAGGAGACATGTTTGGGGAAACCCGTTGTCTCCATTGTAAATGAATAAATAAATAAATAAATTACATACCGGAAAAACAGGAATGATTTAGATCTCCAAATTTCGAACATAGATTCTAAAAATATCAATCTCGTGCACCTCGAAGCCCAAATTTCAATTTTCCTTCTAGATTTTTCAGAATTAATGTTCAAATTTAATTCATGGGACATGAAATTTCATATTCTGATATTCTATCAGCTGTCTATTGGAATCTTCGGTTGTAACCAATTTACAATTTTCCTTAAAACTTACTTCAATATTCATGATTTTCTCCTCTCGTGATTATTGATTCTATCTATAGCATTCATTTATTTATAAATGATGATATTGATAACGTATCCTTTTTCTCCTTTTCTATAATACAATAAAGGAAAGAACTTTAATCACAATTATTTGATTGTCAATATGATTTAATTTTAAATATGTTATGGGGAATTTTGGAGACAAAAAATGTTTTCTGTTCAATGTTAAAATCGCATTGATTCGGTTGTCAAGTGCTAAATCGATCAGCACTGGTTACTGATTACAGTAACTGGTTACAGATACACATAAATTTTTATCAATAGCACACCTTGTACATTCAATACTCGTTCTACTGAGATGCCGCCCATTCTTCTTTTGCGGAGTTCGGATCGAATTCTGAATACTTGATCGGCATACGGTGTCATTATGCCGATTGAATGCTCGTCCAACTTTCCCCACGAGCTTGGCCAACGCTTCTTCAATTCGGAGACTCGCTCCACCACCTCATATACCTGTATACATAGCAGTTAACAAGGTTATTTGTATGCAACATTACTGGCAAGTTAAATATATCATATTCACGTTACTTCACTTGTTTATACCATAGAGAAAAGATATCCAATGGAATAGGACATCTAGTTTCTCGTGGAATAAGGAGAATCATGTTTATCGACCTATTGTAGTGAATTGAAGCATATAGAAAAGATACCATATGAAAGAAGATATCTCATGATATAGGACATTCATGTTCCAAATTTCAAGCAGATTTTTTGTTAACTCATGCCGATTACTGTCTATTTTTACTGTTTAAGCCGGGTGAGAGTGTAAGAACGGCACAGTATGAGAGACTTAAATCGTTACGAAAAATAATTACTAGGAGTGTGGGCTTGAGTTAACAGTGAAATTTGGAACATAAACGCCCCTATACCAAGGAATTATCTTCTTATGCAATTTTTTTCTATGCTACTACTAACTTCACTAAACTATGTTTTTTTGAAATTACATCCTCAGGGCTCAAGTTTTTGGAGTATAAGACAAGTTAGTCAGGTCAATAATTTTACATAATCAACACTAAGGGCCAGTTGCACGTACGTCGGTTAACGTTTAATCACGATTAAATGCTATACTTTAATCGAGATTAGCGCTAACCGATGCATTTTGGTTGCACAAAACAGACATTTCAAGCGATAACGCCGATTAAACTAACCGGTGTGAAAAAAATTTATTCTGATTAGTTGGCACCATTTTAACGGCGATTAGCTGAAACGAAGAAAATTTGTTGCACATTCGGTTAAACTAATCGACGTAAAAGATTTTCAACAGGCCATTCTTGGGGAATTCAATCCAACTAACACCAGTTATGTACCTACTGATAGCTGTCTTCCAATTAGTTTTTGGTAAAAAAACTACAAAATTCAAAGTATGAGCTATATAAATATATATATGAATGAATTTCATCCGTTAATAAAATGGAGAAGTGTATTTAGCTGATATTAGCATTCAAAATTATATTCTGATTTTTTGAGGATAGTTTACGATCTGTTTCGTCTGCAGAATCTGATAACACTTGACACTGGCGACAGATAGGAATTTTTAGGCGCATGCCTACCGCTCCAATAACTGAATGGTCACCGCTTCAATAATCTAACCTCAATTTTGTGCCATTTGTTCAGAATAGCATCATCTGTCGGTTAAATTAAAGTGTTGCCGGATTGTGAAACCGTTAAAATGTTGGTTAGTTAACCGGAAAACTAAATCGGAATTAGAAACTAACTGATCTTTGTGGAACAGAAATGAATCCGTAAAACTAACGCTGATTTGTTAATTGGCGTTAATATCCATATTTAACAGACGTTCGTGCAACTGGCCCTAAGTAAATCAAACCTAGTCTTGGTTTGAAAGTAGTCAAAGTCAACTAACCTCAGAATTGTTGTAAAATGCTGTCGAGTTTTTATCCTGGACATCCTCGCCACGAGTTGTGAAGAACGTCAGTGGATAGAATTTATCGTGTCTTGGCTGTTTACCACTACTTATAAGTTTTTGGTCATAGAAGAGTTCTGAAGTGAACTGAAACATAACATTTATTCACAATCACAAATTTATTAAAATTCAAATCAGTTACAAAGTTGATAAGATTAGTCACTCTAAAATCCTTGGATGAAAGCCAAATGTTGAAGCTTCAAGGTTGACCCATGCATTACTCAAAAGTGCAGACAGCATCTTTAATTAGGTTTCAATACTACTTTATTCCGATTAAAAGAATTATATCTTGCTGTGGCTATTCCAATAAAGTATATGAATAAGGTATTTGAATAATAAATTAACACTACAGATGGAAATAAATTGGAAGTTGCATTTGTTCAAATGCTAATTAATGAATAATTATTATTAAACGAAAATCCCAATTAAATTAACACTACTTTATATTGTCAAACAACTTGATATTGACCTGACAATATCAAGTCGTTTTCAATCAATATGGACATAAACCAGAAAAACATCTTCACAACAACACAAAGTATTTGAATAAAGTTTGAAAACGTTCTAATTACCCGGATTATTGCTTCATGTGCCCTGTAGTTTTCACATAGGAGTATTTTACATGGGAATGTACTAGGATAGTGATCGTAAAGCCTTTCCAATAACGATACATGTAGATGTCTCTCTTTGGCGAACTGAGAAAATAGCTCCGGACTCAGCTGAAAAATAGAAGTAAATTCAGTTAGAAAATGTGAATCAAAACCACAACAAATAAATTCAAGCAATTACTTAAGAATTGATAGTAACCTTATTTTATTTCATTTTAGACACATTTAGTATCGGCCAAACCTGAAATTGTCAAATGTCAAAATAATGATAATGGGAAGTTGAGCCGAAACTAGTCATGTCTAAAATAAAATAAGAGTACTATTAATTCTTTGTAATTGAACTTTCAAGTAGCATTCAAGCAAGTCTATTGATAGCTGATTAACCGAAATCAAATTATATTCTGTTCCGAAATCATACATTTATTTAAAACAATGCAACAAATTTAATTGTTCGAAAACTCATTTTGTTACAAATTCTACAAGAAAATCCCAGCAAAGAACTACATCATCATCTAGGTTTAATATATTTTTCCTACAGTTACGTTGAAAAGTGGCCATTGCTGCACTGATTACAGAACGCAAAGAATCACTTTTCCGCTCTCGTGCGGGAAAAATTTTTCTGCACTCCAGATTTGCAACATGGCAACGCAAAATACTTGGTAGGTTATATGGAGCAACAGGGCAGCAAAATCAAAATGAAGTTGGTAACAGTGACTGGGCTGCTATAGTGAGCAGAGGTGCAACGAAGCACAACGCGCTAATTATTATTCATTATATATTATAACCAAGGACAACATTTTTATTCAATTTGACAATAAATTAAGGTTTTTATCAATAATAAAATTACACAGAAAAACATTTGATGGATTTCAGGCAATTTTACCCATAATTACCCACTTTTCATATTCAATGGTAACTGTAGGAAAAACTTAATGTGAAATACGTGCGCAAAGTTCCTCTGCTGCACTCAAGAAACCATTCCGCCCTCGCCTACGGCTCGGGCGTAAACGTTTCTTTCGGTGCAGCAAACTGTCACTTTGCGCACTAGTTGCACAAATAACTATTTCGCCCCACTTGGATGTAATGAGCTGGTTTTCGTGCGTCATATGGAGGCCGAAAATGATTGTTTTCTGACCAGGCCGGTAAAAGTTTAACGGCCCTAGGGCTGTAAAATAACCTTGAAGTCAGCTGATTCTGATTTGATGTGAACGTGTTTACAAAATGGTTTATGAAACGGAATCAGTTTATGCTTCTAGAATTGAATAAGTATTCTGCAATAAGATACTATCATTTTATTTGGATGAATAAAATACAGATAAGATATATATTATAAACTATTCAAATTCGATTTTCAGAGTAGGATAGAACTTCTAACCTAAACTTCCGAAGTCAACGACAACAAGCATTGTTGACGTTGACATTCAGATTGACTAAATTTCAAGTGTGCTAAAACAGCTGATCAAAAAACTTTTCATTATTTGTGTTTATTATTCAAGAATCAAAACATTTATAATAATATCATCTTATTGTCATTTGGAAGAATAAAAAGTATAAACTCAACCTCTTACATAATTGAACATAATCGTTTAGGTTATTTAGACAAATCATAATAAAAAATAAAAATACTTGGACAATTTCCTGTTATTCAGATTAAATCAGATTTGGTAGAGCTATGACCTTCCTGTTTTGCTTTCGGAAGTGCCTAATAAAGAATTATTATTCTAATATTTATATTGTTTATTTTTCTGTGTGGCGAAAAATAACGTTCTCACCATGGGCAAAAATGTTTTTCCGGCTCTCAATCTTTTCTAGTCCTCGGCCTACGGCCTCGGACTTGAAAACCGATTTCGAGCCGGAAAAGTCTCATTTTCGGCCCTAGGTGCGAAATATACTATATCATTAACTTGAAATGTTGATATATCATCAACATAAAAAGCTAAGATTGATTGCATCAATCAGGAAAAATTCAATCTTAAATAAGCTGAACATGAGGAGATCCTGGACTCAGTAGATTGATTGATTGATTCTTTATTGATTCATATTTATATTGTTTATTTTTCTGTGTGGCGAAAAATAACGTTCTCACCATGGGCAAAAATGTTTTTCCGGCTCTCAATCTTTTCTAGTCCTCGGCCTACGGCCTCGGACTTGAAAACCGATTTCGAGCCGGAAAAGTCTCATTTTCGGCCCTAGGTGCGAAATATACTATATCATTAACTTGAAATGTTGATATATCATCAACATAAAAAGCTAAGATTGATTGCATCAATCAGGAAAAATTCAATCTTAAATAAGCTGAACATGAGGAGATCCTGGACTCAGTAGATTGATTGATTGATTCTTTATTGATTCTCTATCACAAATCATAGATCGTTCATATCAGAAGATCATTATGATCTCAGAAAATGCAACACAGCATAACTCAATCTGCCAAACAAAGAAAATGATTGTTAATCATTCTTATGATGATTGACAAATGATTGCCAATAATTATATGATAAGACTCCAACTTATTCTTCGAGTAGAAAGAGCATGTGATGAACATAACCCTACTTTGGACAATTTTATGAACTGAATTCAAGAAAAGAAGTTTTGGATAGTGCATGTTTTTTTCAATATTATCATTTGTTAGGTCTCATAAATGAATAAGATTATTTACTTAAGACAGTACTTTGGATAATGTAATGTCTATAAATTTAAAATTCTGACATATGATGTTAATTAATTTATACATTGAAAAACAAAATATAAATGTCTTCTAGAAACAAGTTACCTGCATATGATCTCCAGCAAGCACTATCCTTGTTTCTTCGTTAGCTAGAGCGAGAGGCATAATCGCTTCACACTCCATTGCCTGCGCCGCTTCGTCCAGCAAAATGTGTGTGAAATGACCTAATCAACAGAAATATACAACTTTAAACATAAATAAAGATAATGATTTGCTAAAAAGAAAAATATAGAATTATAGATAATATAGATAAACATAATTATTGAAAAATATATATAATTTGTAGCTATGTAAGATGAAAATTATCTTGTCTCACTTACTCAATTGCTCATAAAAATATCCAATCTTAATTTGAATAATTAATAAGAAAAGATTGATGCATTGTCATATTTACGTACAAATATCCAAAAAAAAATCTTTTGAAAGAGTTTTTACAAAAGACTCTTTCAAAAGATTTTCTTTGAATAGGACATTTTTCATAATAATATTTGAACTGAATCACGTAATCTATATATATAAAAGCGAAATGGCACTCACTCACTGACTGACTGACTGACTCACTCACTCACTCGCAGAACTAAAAATCTACCGGACCAAAAACGTTCAAATTTGGTAGGTATGTTCAGTTGGCCCTTTAGAGGCGCACTAAGAAATCTTTTGGCAATATTCTAACTCTAAGGGTTGTTTTTAAGGGTTTAAAGTTCGTCTTTTAGCATGTATATTCTTCTTCTCCCAATCTCTTAATTATAATATTGAAATTTCCATATAATATGTTACTATAGAACTATAATCTAGATAGAGTACCTCTTCGAAACAGTTGTTAACTGGCAACTAAATTAATAATTTTGTCAGGTTGGCATTAAGTTGAGTTGGCACCAAGTTGAAGATTTAAATGCATGTATCGCGGAAAAATTGATTGGGCACTGCTACTACAATCCTGGGAATATTATATTACTAGCCGTCAGGCTCGCTTTGCTCGCCATATCCGTTCAGCCAGACGTTTAGTCTGGACCCCGACTGGATTGTCCTAACATATGATAAAAATGCTCAAATGAAAAATGCAGGCGAGCGAAGCCTGCTGATCCCACTCTTGGACGATCCAGTCGGGGGTCCAGGGGGCGGAGCCCCCTGGCTAGACGGATATGGCGAGCGAAGCGAGCCTGACGGCTAGTAATACATATAAACCTATAATAGTTAGCAGATGTAAATAGTTAACAATTACAATGAACATAAGTAAATGCAAAATTACCTTTTTTCAATCCAATAGTTGATAGAAACATTGAAATGCTGAGTGTGACAACAACAACCCTGTGCTTTACAATATCGTCCAGCGTTGGTACTTTGAAGGTCCTCAAGTTACTAGTCGATTCAATCAGACAATACTGCAAAAAAAAAAAAAACAAAAAATACCATAAGTGACTTTGGGTCGCCTTCTGCAAAGTTGGTTCAATTATCAAACCAGTAATCAAATGTATGATTGCATTTATTATAATGTGTTTCAATTGATACCCGGTTGCAGAGTCGTTACATAGAATTGAACATAGCTATGTGAGACATAGTTTAAAATCACTGATATGAATGGTTGGTCGTTGCACAGTCGTTTGTGGAAGCCCATTTAGCTATATCTCGAATTAGCATCACACATAAGTCACACTGCAGCTCTATTCACTTTTCTCCGTACATGCTTCTATCCAACCAATGTCTTGGCATAGGGAAAAGTTTCAATCGACATCACTGTGAACAGACCTAAAAGACCTCACATAAAATTGATAAACTATATGGCGACTCTTGGCTTTTGGCGAGATTTCTCACCATATTTTGCGATTTGTAGGTTATAAACACTTGAAAAAACATAGGGAGAGAAATAGTTATTTGTGCAACTAGTGCGCAAAGTGACAGTTTGCTGCACCGAAAGAAACGTTTACGCCCGAGCCGTAGGCGAGGGCGGAGTGGTTTGTTGAGTGCAGCAGAGGAACTTTGCGCACGTATTTCACATTAAGTTTTTCCTACAGTTACAATTGAATATGAAAAGTGGGTAATTATGGGTAAAATTGCCTGAAATGCATCAAATGTTTTTCTGTGTAATTTTATTATTGATAAAAACCTTAATTTATTGTCAAATTGAATAAAAATGTTGTCCTTGGTTATAATATCTACTTAATAATTTGCTCGTTGTGCTTCGTTACACCTCTGCTCACTATAGCAGCCACAGCAGTCACTGTTACCAACTTCATTTTGATTTTGCTGCACTGTTGCTCCATATAACCTACTAAGTATTTTGCGTTGCCATGTTGCAAATCTGGAGTGCAGAAAAAATTTTTGCCGCACTAGAGCGGAAAAGTGATTCTTTGCGTTCTGTAATCAGTGCAGCAATGGCCACTTTTCAACGTAACTGTAGGAAAAAATAATTTACTTATATACAGATGGTTTTTCGTAAACATATTTCAAAAAAAGGTATCACAACCTTTAAAATGCATTTGGCTGGAGTAGATATTGGATTCAACAGCACGACTTCGGGCCCATAACTTAACTGACCGTTTTTAGCTATTGGAGTTATAGCCTTAGACCAGTTATAGTATAGACGCGCCTCATTGTATGAAAGTCGATGAAGCCAACATCTACTGCCATATCGCTCCATCGTGACTTCAGAATCGTATAGAAAACTTTTCTGTAGACTTTGTTAACATTGTTCATAGCAGATTGTGTCTATTTCAGATGGAAGTAGATTATTAACGATTTTTATAGGAAATACAAGATCTATATAATTAAATTTATTATATTTCCTACATAGAAATATAAGATCTTTATAATTTACAAACTCTACAGAAAAGTTTTCTATACGATGCTGACGTCACGATGTCTATTTCAGATGGAAGTAAATTATTAAAGATTATTATAGGAAATACAAGATCTATATAATTATATTTATTATATTTCCTACATAGAAATATAAGATCTATATAATTTACAAACTCTACAGAAAAGTTTTCTATACGATGCTGACGTCACGATGGGGCGATATGGCTGTAGATGTTGTCTTCATCGACTTTCAGTATGGGGCGTGTCTATTCTAGAACTGGTCTAAGTTGGAGACATAAATAAGTTCTTTCTGATGACTATGCAACGAAATCATGTGTTTAATTGGGCGTTTTTAGTTTTATGGGAGCTATAGTTTACTTTGACATCGGAACGGAAAGTGAATTTATGACTTCGTAAATGAGTTAACTGCCTGTTTTTAACTTTATGTGACGACTCTGCAACCGGGCATCAGTCAGCTATTGTTTAAGCTAGAATACCAGTTTTTTGTTTTATGGGAGCTATAGTTTACTTTGACATCTGTGCAAAGGAAAGTGAATTTATGGCTTCGTGAATGAGTTAACTGCCTGTTTTTTTTAACTTTATGTGACTACTCTGCAACCGGGCATCAGTCAGCTATTGTTTAAGCTATAGTACCAGTTTAAAGCTTTTGGAGAAAGTGGCACTTGAACACTTTTTTAAATGTTAATCAAATAATGTAGACCTCACAACAGAATCTCACCAGAAATTACTGGATCTGTAATTTACATATTTATTCTAACCCACTTTTGGATGCAAGGAGACTATTTAAATGTTAATAAAATGCTCCTATTATAATGTAGACCTCACTATAGAATTATATCAGAAATTATTGTATTTGTAATGTACATTTTTTAAGTGAATGGATCAAATCCAACCCTTGGCTGCAAGACGACTATTAAAATAGACAAGCTGCTATAAATCCTGATATAATTCTGTTGAGAGCTTCCAACTAATTCTTTATTTGTTGGCTGACTCTTATTTTTATATCTCAAAGCCTTATGAATTCTTCCTTAATTGTAATTACTTGATACATTATTAGTATGTTAGGAATTCAATAGTCAAATTGATTTTTCAACTATAAGAGAGTTTCTCAGGTCTGCAGCAGCTCCTCCATGCGTACAGGGAAGCTTCCCTTGCATGAGAGTAATATTATTGTCATAAAAATAAAATTTATTTATTTATTTTTATTTATTTATTTATTTACAATGCAAATAACACTAATGTAATAACATTGAAAGATAAAATAATAAGGTAGTCCTTGTGCTATTTTTCTTCCAAATTTATAGGTGACAAAGTCCAAGATAAGGTTAGAATTTCACGTGTACAATTTTTATAAAATTTTGGTCCAAAATAAACATTAAAACTATAAATTTTGAATTTAGATGGCTTAAATTGATAAATTAATTAGAAATATTCCACTCAATTACCACTTTTAACTAATAATATTGAGTTATTTAAGAAATTTGGAACTATTCAAGAAACACAAACTCGTAAACACTGAAAATGTATATAATATTCATAAGTATTATTAATTATTAATATTATTATTATTTTTATTAAGCATAGACAAAACTCAAGTGATGGATGTGGTAACCAATCATAGAGAGATAGATATTAAGTTGAAAAGCAGAAGAATTGAACAGGTCACACACTTCAAATATCTTGGAGCTATCATACATGAGGAGGGCAGAATGGAGGAGGAAATAAATTCTAGAACTGCTTCTGTTGGTAGACTCTACTATTCGCTATCAAGAGGGTTTCTTAATATGAAAGATGTCAGCCAGGTAGCGAAAATGGCAGTCTTCTGGTCCACATATGTTCCTATTTTGTTATACTCTTCCGAGACGTGGACTTTGACAGAGAGAAGTAAGGGTAAGCTGCGGGCCCAAGAAATGCGCTTCCTACGTAGAGTGATTGAAAAGACAAGAAGAGACCGACTGAGAAATCAGGCTGTAAGAGCTGTGGTCAACTCTAATCCAATCACTCAGAGGATAGTGGAAGGGCAGCTTAGATGGCTGGGCCACGTAATAAGAATTGACGAGGAGAGGCTACCAAAACAGATATGGGAATGTAAGGCAGAGGGAAGAAGACGAGCTGGAAGACCGAGAAAAAGAATGTCTGATGACCTCCGGAGAAATTTGGAGACTAGGGGTGGTGATTGGCCGTTTGTTGCAGGATCGTGATAGATGGAAATCTCTTGTAAACTCTACACCGCAAGGTAGAAGAGGCTTCTATTAAGAAAGTATTATTATTAGTCTATAGTGAGGTCCACGTTATAATGGCAGTGAAGAAAGATTGAAAAATAGCGATGTCGATTCTCTGAATTAATTAATTATATTTCTACACTGTCAAAAACATAATTGGCATCGTTGTGGACCTAGAAATGGATAGTACCACCGGCTTTGTCGAATGATAGACAAGGATATCGAAACCAAAGTTGATCAAATACTGTCACTATAGTCTATAGTGAGGTCCACGTTATAATGACAGTGAAGAAAGATAGGAGAAAAATGTTGCCAAGTCTCTCCATTTTGCCACTGTGTGTACACAGCTGTTACTCAATTCATTCCATTAAATTTGATCCAATAATAATTATCATTTCCTTGATAAAATAATCAATTTAATGTCAAATTAATCAAGAAAATATATTTTTCCATAATTTTATTTGAAAATTTGCTTTTATAACTGAGATCAGATTTTTATTTTTATACAAACCTGAAATGGCGGCTAATTTAAAAAGCTGTGATACAACAATCTGAATTTCAAAACAACAGAAATTGAGTTATTTGGTAGGTATTCTATTCAAATATCTTTTAAAAATAATATAAAAATAGAAACCATATTTAAAATAAGTAATTTCAATGGAAATAATTCTGAAATAACCTTTCAATATTATTTATACCGGTACGAGAAGGTCTAACCTACACGTGTAGGCTAACTAAAGCATGGATGAAGTCTAGGAAGCTATCAACTTATAAAATGTCATTTCAGGTATTTCAATTTGTGTTTCTCATACGGTAATGTCTAAAAATTATTTCATTGTTTCAAAAATACATTTTAAATCAATTATACGACTTGTGTACTCAAATATTTTGATAGAATGAAGAAAAAAATGGCGCCTGAGAATTGTTTGTTTACTTTTGTACAGTCACTGTCAAAAGTGAAAATAAAATATGCTGGCAAACTGACAACATTGCAAAGCGAGAGAGAGGTGGCGTTATCTGTTTTGTTGGATGATAGAAAAGGATAGCAACAGTATTGTCAATCGTACATTGCCATTATAACCTGGACCTTTCTATAGATTATTCATCATCTTTTTTATACATTGTTTTTTTTTGCAATAATGAGTTAATTATTATTGTACCAACCTTCTGAACAACCTGATTGACAGTTGCAACCCATCTTTTATGGTAGTAGATTCTGAGCGGTTTGGCCTCCTGGTGCCCAGCCTCGACATAGGGGTGCAGGTAATCTTTGATGTAGAGATCAGCAGCTGAGTTGGAATGTGTGCAGATCAGCACTCTTGTATTCGGCTGTAGCAGCACCTCTTTCATGGCCTGTGCCAGTGTATATGTCTTCCCTGTACCGAAAGGACCTGAAATGGAAACAATTCGAGAATTAATAGAATTTCAAAATCATCAACAGTCAGATTTCTAAATAAAAACTGAATGTCTATTAGAGCGGGTGATTACAAATCGAATGTTTTAGTCACATGTCTTCAACTAAATGTCTACATTAAATATAGACGGATTATGTTCTTCAATAGTAGGCCTATCACTAGTACCCTTCGCTTTTCAAAGACACTACAGTTTCAATAGAGAATAGACAGATTATTAGATTAATATTCTACAGATGGAAATTACCGCATTTAATTTGGATTTTCATTTAATAATAATTGTTATATTACTATTCCTTGCTTGCTATAGTGAGGCCACGTTATAATGGCAGTGGAGAAAGATACAGTGTTGCCGATTCTCGACCTAGCCACTGCCTTCTATAGAGAATCGCTGATACCGGTATATCTGATGTATTATTACAGTTCATTATTGTTTAAAATATTCAAATATATTCTATTCTTCAAAAAATATTTTTCACTGATTGAATTATACATTTTTATAATATTGAGATTGAATATTTTGTTAATTTTATTTCTATATTGTTGAAAAACAATCTGACAAGTGGAGAAAGATACAGTGTTGCCGATTCTCGACCTAGCCACTGCCTTCTATAGATAATAGCTGATACCGGTATATCTGATGTATTAACGGTTCATTCTTGTTTAAAATATTCAAATATATCCTATTCGTTAAAAACATATTTTTCACTGATTTAATTATACATTTGTATAATTGAGATTGAATATTTTGTTTATTATATTTCTATATTGTTGAAAACGATCTGGCAATGTTGTGGAGCTAGAAAAGGACAGGAATGTTTCCCTTTCCCAAGCAGTTGAACAAATACTGCCATTATAATGTGGACATCACTTTAGTTCGAGGAATCATTTAAATCTTAAATTTCAGACTTTTTGAGAAGTAGGATTACTAAAAGAATAATTACTATTAACCTTGAAAAACGAATCATTGTGAAATAATCATACTATGAACTTACCTTCTATCATAGAAGTAATGTAATAAAAACCCATAGAATACAATTCCGTTAAATGAGTAATTTTATTGGATATCAAAAAGGTATCCAACACACCTATAATACCACTCGACGACTTCTTACCAGAATTAATACAAGAGCTGGATGCTCTTGCTCTTAATGTATCATTCAGATTAATTTATTCAATGTAGAAAGTAATTAAAATCTAAAATTGTCAGTTTCTAAATTTTTGGCAACAAACGTTTAGCTACATTTCAACAAGGAACACAGCAAAGACAGGGTATATACTTTATTGCAATATACAAAAAAACAAAAACAATTGGATTCACACAGAAATGAGATCACCCCGAATAAAGTAACAAGCTGCAAAGAATAATATTATTGTTATTGAAGTACAATATTTAAAGGGGTCTTGAGAGCTTCTGAGAAATGGTGAGAAAAAATTATATGAATATTCTACTCCATTAATATTTTCGTTTCATAATAATCTCAATTACAAAATAAAATAAAATACTCGAAATCGTATAATATACAGGCAACTACAGAATTTATGAGCAAGATTATAATATAAATAAATATAACTAAAAATTAATAATGTATTTTGAATTCCAAATCTTGTTGGCAAAAGAAAAACAGACACCAGAAAAGTATTCTACAATGAAATACGAAACATATAATTATTTGAAAACCCAGAATAAATGTTGGCAAAATAGGTTGTGATCTAAATATAGTGTAGTTAGATAGTGTACAGGTAATGAAGATGAAATAAAGACTACTATGATAGGAGGGTTTTCCATACAACCGGGAATTTATTATTGAGAAAGCATAATTGTGACGTTTCATCTACTGGCTGTGAAAGGAGAGCATCTAATGATGACATAATCAAAAGCAGCAAATGAAATATTTACACTCCATGAGAATTGAAACATTTAAAGGGAGAGTTTACCTATAATGAGTATTGGAGGCAGAGGAATGGAAACCGGAGTTGTAATCGCTACAACTGCTTCCTTCTGCTTTAAATTTAAACGAGAATCAAGAGTTTCACTCCATTGCCTTCAACATAAAAAATATCAAATTAACACATACATAACCCATTTATAAGAGAAAGAAATTCTATGACTCTTTTCTATTAGCTACTCCACATCTGTAAGCTGTTTCAGCAATATACATATTTTTCCATAAATACGATAAAATTATATTGACTGTCACATATCTATATTAAACGCCTATCTTCAAGGTTTAATATAAGGTATAGACAGAGTAATCTAAATGAACTACATTGAAACCATAGAGGTCAGCTTAGATGAGAAAAAATTTCATCAATAAAATTCAAAACGTTTTGAATTGTTTTTATAATCTCATCTTACTTTTTGTGTAGTTGAGAAGTTGATATTGTGGTCTGATAAAATGTTTATCAGAGATTGACAATGGTGTAATAACCGAAACTGGTCTTTTAAGTATCAATAAATCTGTGGTTTTTGACAATTTCTTAGTATTTTTCATTCAATCTCATCTTACTTCAATTATTTATCAACACGATTAGAAAATTAACAGAAACATTCAAACATCAACACACATTTGCTATTCCAGATTATCCACAAAATTGTATTGATGATATATTAATTGTAAGATTAAACAGTCACAGAAAATAACTGTACAATATACAAGTATATTAGCATAAATTATATCTGAGTAAAATCTTGTAGGAACAGTCTCACTTATTTCAACAACCCTTGAATGTAGCTGTATTTTTGAGGATAAAAAGTATTGAGTTGAATGTCGATTTTCTAAATTAAAATCAGAACTAACGTTTTGATTGGAATATCTGGTATATTTTTTGAATTACCTTTGAGGCGTCCAAGGTATATTGGGCTCTAAATACGTTTCGGGAAAAATAACTCTGAAGTCGGCAATTTTATCAATGGCAAGATGCCATTCACAATAAGGTACCCTGTTCAGTTGGAATTGAACATCCATTGAAAATTCAGTGTCAGCCTGAAAATGAGAGAGACAAAGATGTAATTAGCAAACTAAGAAATGCGTTAAGTATTAAAAATATACAGTAAGTAAACAACGATGAAGGTGAGCTAAGCTTCCAAACTAATATTTGAGGAATTTGTTAGAAATGAATTAACGATTAGTGGTATACTCATTTTTTTCAAACCTATAATACTACTTGGAAGTTCAGTAATTATTGTCAACGTTCATTGTTCAACCACATATTATCATTATGATTATGACAAGCATGCCTAGGGCTTAGGTGGATGGCGCTCTGGGCAAATGTTCTACTGGCACCCCCCTTATTACTATAATGTAAAAGCAAATAATTTACATCACTTATATCTTATGAAGTGAATAACAAGAGATAACAAGATTACGTATTTCAAACACAAAACTGTAGATTTATTAACATTCTTCAAACGATTCAAAGCGGAAAATCCTCTCTCTGCAGAGCAGTTGGTGACTGCTCTGCTCAGAAAAATATTCTAACAGCTACTCCAAGATTTCAGAAAGTAAACTTCAATTCATGTTGTATAATTTATTCAAACACGTCATGGATTCCACCAAGTTTTTCCTGTTTTCCATAAATTTTGAAGTGCAGACATTCATTTTGAAATTAACTTTAATGTTCGCAGCTTGTGGTATAGCCTCTTTCTGTGATTATTTTTGAACAAGAGCAGAGAGTATGGTAGTTAAATCTTATCAGTTAAATTTTCAAAAGAGATATCAGCTTATAAATCTCATGTTTCTTACTATTTCCAGGCTATTCACTGAGATCAGAATTTTGTAGAATAGCTCATAGAAGTGGTGGTGTATGTATATTCACTAGCAATGCTAAACATACCCAAACTTATGAACTGGATTTTGTTAAGAGATTTTCTGTTGAGATGGATTTAGAGGTGACGGGACTAAGGTTAAAAATTGATGATCGATTTGAGGTAGCAGTGTTAGGTATCTATAGGTCACCAAATGGAGACTGGCAAAAATTTTGTGAGCTGCTCCTTACACTTTTGGAAATTACAACCGCTCGTTTCACAAATGTTATAGTAGTAGGAGATTTCAATACCGATTTTGCCAGGCAGGATAAAATGACAGAGGATATTAGAGATATTATTAATATGAATAATTTAGAAATTAAGGTCCACGAATATACAAGAGTAACTCGAACTTCACAGACAATTATTGATAATATCCTCACAAATATAGAAGGTTGTAATGTCAGGTTAGGTAGCTCAGATCTATCAGATCATAACTATCAAATTTTAGATGTTAAGTTGCAGGGCCAGAATCCAAGCAGGAAAAAAACTTTTGTGAAAGAAATTCAGCAATATGAGCTAGGAAATATAAATTGTTTGAAGCAGGAACTGCTTCAAGAAAATTGGAGTAGTGTTTATAACAGTTGTAACCTAAATTACAAATATAAGCAATTCATTGATACTCTAAGATTTCACATTAGTGTATGCTGTCCAATAAAAAAAGTCAAAGTAAAAAGTAAATTAAACAAAGTAGATGAATGGATAACTGAAGATATTCTTACTCAAAGAAATATTGTTAGGGAAGCTTATGAGGAATTTAAATTAGTGAGGGATGTTCCGAGTGAAGTCAAATACAATGTCTAAAGAAAAACTATGCAAAAGAAGTGAGGAAAGCTAAGTGTAAGAAAACAGCTGAAATATTAACAACTAGTACCAATTTTAACTCTGCTGTTTGGGAGGTAATTAATAGAAATAGGAGAGCAGCTCAAAAAGATACAGTTACTAATGTCCCTAGGATAATCGATGAACATGGAAATTATGTGGATGATAGTATAGACATTTGTAACTTTTTCAATAAGTATTATCAACAGGTTGCATATAATCTCCAAAAGTCACTGAACACTAATACTTATAATACAACTACATTAAATGCTGAGCCAATTGAAAAGGTATTTAAATTTCATCCATTATCAAGAGATGAGTTGTCAAGAATAATAAAAAATTTTAATAACAAAAAACAGTAGGATTGGATGGGGTCTCAAGCAAAATTTTAAAAGAATGTGAAAATGAATTACTGGACCCTTTATTGCATCTCCTTAATACTTCACTAGAGCAGGGTATTTTCCCTGATGATCTGAAACAAGGAAAAATTTTGCCAATTTTCAAGAGCGGTGATTCTGAAAGAGTTGAAAATTATAGACCCATTAGTATTCTAAATGTAATAAGTAAAATTTTTGAAAGAGTAGTTTTAAATAGGCTATTGATGCACCTGGAAGAAATTAATTTCATATGTGATGAACAGCACGGGTTCCAGAAAGGGAAATCTACTAAGACTGCAATAGTATCCCTTGTTGAAAGACTAATAGATATAATAGATTCAGGTGAGAAGGCAGCCGCAATATTTCTTGATTTATCCAAAGCTTTTGATTGTGTGAACCATAGAATATTATTGGAAATACTAAAAACTGTAGGTGTGAATGGTATAGAACTAAAATGGTTTGAATCATATCTCATAGGTAGAAACCAGTGTGTTGAGCTTACCAAGGTGGATGGGAATGAAATAGTAAAAATTAAATCTCAAAAACTGGAGGTCCAGGCTGGAGTACCTCAAGGCTCAATTCTGGGTCCCTTACTGTTTCTGTTGTATGTGAACCAATTACCAAAAGAGTTAAAAGATCACAGAGCTCTGTTGTTTGCTGATGACACATCGCTTATCTTTAACAATTATTTATTAGATAGTCTAGAAATAAATGCTTTTACTGGAGTAAAGTCAATTGTCTAATTCTTGAAGCAAAGGCAATTAACAATAATAGTAAGAAATGTCAATTCCTACAATTCAAAAGTAAATATAATTCAGTAGAGGATAGAGAAATAAATGTGTTTGTAGAGGAAAATGAATTAGACCAAGAAGAGAAAGTAGCATTCTTGGGAATCTTATTGGACAGGAAATTAACATGGCATCCTTACATTGAGAGGATATGTAATAAGATATCATCTGGGGTATTTGTCCTGCGGCAGCTTGCTAGGCTGAATGATAAAAAACTACTGTTAACTGCTTACCATGGACTTATACTATCTCATATTAGGTATGCTATTTTAGTATGGGGTAATTCATCTCAACAAAATATGGACAGGGTGTTTAAGATTCAAAAGAAGGCACTCAGATGTATAGAGAAAGTGAATAGGTTATAGGTTGTAGGCCTTTATTTAAAAAGCTTGGTCTATTAACTGTGCCATCTTTGTATGTATATGAAGTTGTAATGCATGTGAAAACGAGTGGTGTGATCCAGAATTCAGATGTTCATGAGTATAATACGCGAAACAGAGCAGATTATCATATAATGGGTCACAATAGTAGATTATTTGAACAAAAACCAGATTATATTGGTAGGAAATTTTATAACAAGCTACCTCAAATCTTGAAAAGTAATGATGATTCGAAGATTTTCAAAAAACAAATTAAAAAATATTTAGTTTATAGAGCTTTTTATAGTGTACAAGAATTCCTTTCAAACCTAAACTAGGTTGAACTACTTAGTGTTAGAATTATTATGTAATAACATGACTTGTCTTATACTCCATGACTGGAGTCTTTAGGACGTAATCTTAAAAAAAAAATTACATTTTACATTTCCAGTAGCCTGTATTATATTTACATGTTCTTTGTATTTTTGAAAATCTTGTGTCAGATATTTTTAGTGGGTATCTTGATTCTCTAAATTATTTTCATCATCAGTTATCTGCCCCCTCAAAAATTTGGCGCCCTGGGCAAATGCCCAGTCTGCCCATTTATAGCCCGGGGCCTTATGACAATTAATTTATAGCAAGGATATTATTTCTGAATTCAACAATTTAGAAACAAAGGCTACATATTTTTTCATAAGTTTTTACAAGATTTAAATGCTACTGTTCTCCTCTGTTCCTTCTTCAAGTCTCATAAAGATTCAGATCTTCTAACTTTCAAACCGATTGGTATTCGGTTTAGAAACAAAGAATACATAATCGTTTTTACAAGATTTTAAATTCTACTATTCTCCTTCTGTTCCTTCTTCAAGTCTCATAAAGATTCAGATCTTCAAACTTTCAATCCGATTGGAGCTATGAACTTCACGAAAATTGCTAAACCTCTGTTATTCATTTTTTCAACAAGTTATAATGAAATTTGCCGTTTTCACACTCACCTATTGCACTAACTCCGTAAACAAAGCCATAGTGCATTCGTGTGACGTCAGCACAGGTAGGGCTCCTACACCAATAAAAACTCTAGCTGACATAGATCAGCTGAAATCAACAAATTGTTATAGGTGTACCCTACCTGTGCTGACGTCACCAGAATGCACTATGTTTACGGAGGTAGTGCCTATTGTCGGTGGACACTTATCATTACGACCCAGAATGTCTTACGATTGTCTAATTCTCATCAATGGCTGATTCTCAGCCAATCAGAGGACATTCTGGGTGTCAAGACGATTTAAATGTCGGCCGACAATCGGTAAGTGTAAAAACGGCCATTAGAAATAAATTTATAATATTTTTATATTCGAAAGAGATTTCATTATAATAGTTTTGGGCCAAGCCTGTTGTTCTAACCCATTCACAGTTATACGATATGTAATTTTAATCACAAATAAATAAATAAATTACTTCTAAAATCAACTCACTTTCAAATCGAGGGAAGAAACCGTGGCGGCTGACAGTCTCAGATAGACTACATTTTTCCCTTTATCTTCAATGAGAGCTTCGTAGACCACTTTCCTGGGTTTCTTTCCGTCTTCACCAACTTCAGTCACTTTTTCTTCTATAAAATATAAAAATCACACGTCAAAAACAGAGCTAATAATAATTCATCATCCTCTTCTCTATTATACCAAGATAATTAGAGCCTGGATAGCTTTTGCATTGATAATACCAAATCTATTCAAAAACCATCTATTATAGGCTACTAAAATATGATCTTTCGTCGCAAATTTGTAGATTTTTTAGCAAATAAAAAATGGAGCACTGAAATAGGATAACAAATTAACTATATAATTCGTTATAAAAGAAACAGGGTTGTGTGGCAGAGATGACCTAGAGTCCTAACTCCGCCCTTAATAAAGGTAATTATCTAATTCATTCAATTGGTTCAACTAAGATGGTAAAGTGATAAGATAGTACACTAACCTAGTGTACTAGGTTAGTACTTAATAATTCAAAATCACCCAGGCTCTTTTTAATTAATCAGTCATTATAATACTGAAATGAATAATATAATTGATTTTATAATATAAATTGTTTCTAATCCAGTGAGATTTAGTTATTGATTGTCTATTATGATATTTATTTTTTATTACGATTTGTTTGTTTTTTGAAGTGTAAAATGTTATTTTAATAAGTGATACTAGCTTAACCTACATTTCGATTTGGACTGAAGTATAAATTTGAGGAGGGACAGTTTTGGGCATAAGCCTGTTATGCCTTCTCACATAGGTGTAATAATTATTGTACACGACTAAATGAATAAATAAATAAATAAATAGACATATTCAAAAGAATGTCTTCCTTGTCAATTATCTTGTCTATTATCCTATGATAGTAGGAAAGAAAAATGTTGGTGCCGGTTGCACAACAGCCGGTTAAATCTTGACCGTGATTAATTCCACGAGAACCAATCAGAGAAGCCATCTTTTCAAAAAGGCCTTCTCTGATTGGTTCTCGTGAAATTAATCACGGTTAAACTTAGTCTTACCAGTCTCGTTTTTGGCAGGTGCTAACAAAACGGTGGTACAGTTATTCAGTATTAGTCGTCCAGCTGACGTATCCTCGGAAACGTTCTTGCCCAAGGTCATGAGCGCAAACAGTTCTCCGTTATGCGCGTACTTGGCAGTGCTGGCCGCCACACCACTTGGTGACAGCAGGTAGCAGTTGGCCAGCCTCAGGGGAGCCGTTAGGTTATACCTTGCCACCTGTCAAACACAATTTCCCATTAGAAACAAATTATTAATCCAGAAAGACTGAGTACAATTAGCAGTAAAATTGACAGAATCATTCCAAGATATGAGTGATTTTAGATAGAAAATTAAGATTACTTGAAATCACTTTTTTGACGCCCATTGAAGTCTCTCTTATACATTGCTACCTATCAAACACGATCTGTTCATTGGGAAAGATTTATTAGGCCTATTCTAGATATACTTAGTGAGTGAGTAGCCTAATCATAGAAGTAACTATTTCAAGATTTGATCAATCTTAGATAAAATATGGAGAATACTCTTGAAACCTTAGACCAGTTATAGAATAGACACGCCCCATTGTATATTCATACTGAAAGTCGATGAAACCAACATCTACTGCCATATCGCCCCATCGTGACGTCAGCATCGGATAGAAAACTTTTCTGTCTATTTCATCAGCGTGAGCGCAGCGAGAGTTTACTATTTTCATAAATAATAATTTACTTCCATCTGAAATAGACACAATCTGAAAGTTTTCTATCCGATGCTGACGTCACGATGGGACGATATGGCAGTAGATGTTGGCTTCAGAGGCTAGACTTCCCAGCGTGTCTATTCTATAACTGGTGTAAGCTTGAAACCACCCTTTAGACGTCTCTCATATACTTTGCCACCAATCAAACACAATTATTGTCCATTGGAAAAATTGTAACATTCCGTACAGACTGAGAAAGTATTCGTACAACTAACTGTGAAAGTAACAATGTATGTATATGTTAACCTGATGACTTTGTCAATAACATGAATTTGTTCACAGCAATAAAAACAATTTGAATTTGAATTATGTCACGTTCTAAGAAATTTTAGATAGGAAATAAAGAATAATGCAGCATATTAAAATTTATTATTCAATCATTGAATTATATGTTTCCTTGACGAATAAAATATGATTATTTACAACAAGTATGTACCGTAAATATTACATCACATATACCGGTTCAGCTATGAGTATGAATATAAAAGGCGGTGATATCAGAGAGTCGGCAACCGTTTTATTATCATCATCACTGCCATTATAACGTGGACCTCACAATAACGTACCATACAGTAGTTGTGTTGTGGTATTTATAATGAAAAACACAAATAGAAATTGGCAACCAATTTTATTATTATACAATCTATAATATAATAAATGAAAGAATATTGGCTTATACAGGAACGGGATAGGAAATTCACGAATGACGTATCATCAAGTCTGAACTACTGGACTGATTGACTTGAAATTTTGCATATTGATTCTTAATTTACCGAGGATGGTTATAGGCCTATTTTAAATTCTTCAAGATCTCATTAGGTCGAGTTTGACAAGTTTTTAATCAGACTCTTGCGGAGCACGGGTTACCTGCTAGTACTATTATATAAACAGAGCCTGGTTTCGTGGCTTCACCAGCCACACCTTCAGTTGCTTACAACTTAATACTTCTTTACAAGTTGTAAACAAAACATCTGAAAATGTGGCTGGAGAAGCCAGGAAATCAGGTTCTGTTTATATAGTATTATAATATATATAATAATATAAATGATTGCCAATTTCTATTTGTTTTTCATATACGAACCTGTTCATATCTGGCCATCTCTTCAACACACAACAGCTCATGCATGCGCGCGCGGTAGTTGTTTCGGGTGAGCCGCTTCTCAGAGACAGTGGACTGTGTGAGAGTGAAGGTGTCGGCCCTGGGAGGGGGATAGGTGGTCAGCAGCTCGTTCTCTCTCTCTGCATCGGACGATGTGACCGGCACCACGGGCGAGCTGAACGAGATCACCTCACAGTTCTCCTTGTCCCAACGCTCGGCGTTCGACAGTATCAAATCCTGTAACCAAACCACGTTATTATAAAGTACATCAGTGACAATTAAAATATAAAGTATGCCGTGGTGGGGACGACTATTATGTCGCATCCACACGTTGGCCAAATGAGTGAAAATGACGACCAGCGCCTGAGTGTGGATGGGTGGTTTGCCAGCGTTCGCCTTTTTCAAGATACAAGATTTTCTATTGCCAGAACAACTTTACATTGTATAAGCACGTCAAATAACTATTTTATTATAACACTTGAGAAATAAAAGAGAAATTATTATATAAAATAGCATACAATCATAGAAATCATATAATATATGAACATATTCAAACCATGTAAAACATGCTACTACAATAACTTTTTGTCTTAGTCTTAGTTAAAAACAAAACTACAATTGATATTAATAATTAATCAGTTATATAACTTATTTATTGAGTTTAGTGTAACCAAAAATTAAATGGTACATGTTGCATCATGAGCATTAATTATATTGAAGTCTGGAGGGGATACTCATCTACCGAATAGTACACCCTCTCTGTCAATTTATTTTTTTGAATTCATAGATCGGCAGCTCTCTAATTTCTAAAGAAAGATTGTTATAAATTTTGGCTTGTTGAAAAATATGGCTATCTCTTGTCTTAGAGAGTCTTATTTGAGGCAGTAATAGATCATTACCACGTCGGGTAGAGTAAGAATGATTAGCTCCCAGACGCGGAAAAGATTCTATATTCATTTTAACATGTAGCTAAGTATGAAGAATAAAGAGTGAAGGAATCGTTCGAGTTTTCAGGCTTCAGAAGTTTCTTTACAAGACTTTGTTTATTCATATATCAGGTTATTCAATACTCTCACTGCCTTTATTGCCAAATAAAAACTTTTGTTGACATAAGTTACCCCAGTGACGAATTCCATAGGAGATGATTAATGTTCCATAATCCATATTCCGATTTCTGTCGAGCGAAGGCCAACGAAGGCCAGCACTCAACCTTTGCATGCTGTTTCTTCTAATCTGCTGTTTTTTCTGTGTAATTGAGTTGTTATAAGTTTAATTGTTATAATTGTGTCACTTTTTCAATTGTTTATTTTAGATTTTATTGAGTTCATTTTAGTTGATATTTTCGATTTCTATCATGGATATATCGCTGGCTACCGCTAGCCTTGACGGGGCACTGAACACATTGCAGAGTAGATGGCATGACCAACGTGGCCAAGCTTACTAGAAAGGGCCAACCTGTAGACTAGGCATAAGGGTTAGAGAAAAGTTATTTAAAGATCAAGGTTGGAGAAGGGAAAATTCAAGGTCATTACACACCAGAGGAGACGTAATCGACGTATCTCCTAAGGGTCTGTTCACACTAAGCTACGCTGAAATATGTCTTAGGACAGCTGTCCTATCTCCCAATATTGAAAGGTACGCTACGCTGATGTAATCGGGACAGATTCGTGAATTGGATTCAACAATTTAACAAGATCTAACATTTTAAGTGTGAAGAGACCTTAATGTTAATCAATCTGTATATTTCCCAACAGCGTAGCGTAGATTCAATATTGGGAGTTGGGACGGCTATGTCTTCTGAGGACGTATTACTAGCTACGTCTTCTCAGGTGTGTGAAGGCCTTCAGGAGTTGAGTGTTTGTCTGGCAATATGCTAGTATTATTATGCACGTCAGATCATGCATGAACCGAAAAAAAAATTAATTTTCCTCCACCTACTGTCTAAAGTACTTACTTTACTCCCTGAAACATAATACTAAAGTGTCACTTTTTCGCTCTAGGTAGTAAAAAACAGAAAAACTCCCTAGGGAGTAAAAGTGACTCCATTTAAATAACATGGGAAGCATCTCTATTTAAAAAAACTTACATGGTAATAGGTTAGAAGGTCTAAGCTCAGATGAGAAAGCGTAATAGAGGTGTCTGTCATTGAGTCAACTGAATTCAATACCACAACCAGAAATTTGATCAACTCATGAAATATAATGTTTGTATGATATTATATTCTTAATATTAGTAGACGATAAAAATTTATACAATTTTTAAAATATTTTATTCTATTCAAAATACCAGTAACAAATATTAAATTTTTGATCTGCATTCTGCAATTCAAATCTGAACCGCGTGATCTGGAGTCAGCCATTTTTGGTAGCCCAGCTGATATGATTGTTACAACTTTGGCCGATAGATAGCGCAATCAGCAGTGCCTATCAGACGACCGGTTTTTAGGTTTTAGTTTTTAGGTTATGTTGTTAGGAAACTTTGTCACCAATACGTAAGTTATTAGAATGATTTAATTTGCAGTTTCTATAAAAAAATGTAGATGGAGGAAAAATGTTGTGTACATCACGAGCGAAAAATACTTTTCACTCTAGATATACAAATAACTATAAAAGTACCATAGAAACATGTTGTGCACGTTGGCACTACATCTTTATACGTAAATTATGATATACAGGCTGATATTTTAGTCCCGTTATCGGGTTTTTTAAAAATAAATTTGAATTTGAAAATTTAACCGGCTTTTGTGCAACCGGGCCATAAAGTGATAAAATTACCGACCTTCTTGATTTCCTTGATCTTGTCGGCGTCGGTGACCGGCACAACATCGACACAAAGATGGCGGACCAGCACCGGTTCGACGCCAAAGTCGAAGACGACCGACTGTCGGAATGTGCCGTAGATGTCGGTCGTGAACGTCACACGCACGCGCTGCTCGTACGCGCATCCCCCTCCAGCCCTCTCCTCCAGACCGGCGCCCTCCGTCCACTCCTGGTCGTTGACCGGCTCAGCGTTCACCAACGTCACGTTGGAGTCCGTTGCCACGCACACTATGTGTCTGCCAAAACAATAACACTATTCACTCATACGGTATTAAATTATTCAATTCAAAATTTATTTATTTTGCACATCAATACAAAAATTATGACAAAAAATAATTGTTTGTTTACATAATTTACCTTATGTATAATTACAGAAATAACTTCATTTGATAAATAAAATAACCATCAACTAAAAAATAATAGAAAAGTGCAAAAAAATGCGCACCCCTAGGCATAAGCCCGAGTGAGGTGTACTACGCAAAATGAATATTTTTTTAATGGTACTCAGAGGTTTAGCACCGCCCGCCCAAATTTACCAGAATTTTATCGGATTACAATGAAAAAGATATACCTACATGATATGTTACGGACTAACGAACTATTCAAACGAGTGACAAATGTGACACTAGAATAGTATATTTAAAATGGACAGTACAAAAAGACTTGAAGTATGTTATCCCACGCTTTTCAAGAATGTGTCACAGTCACTGAGTGTAAAAAGATTTACTTTCAAGCTTTATAGAAACAAAGAAAGCGGATGCAAATTTTTCAATTAAGGTGAAATTAAATTGTACAATCTTGGAGCATTGAAAGAGTAAGAATGTTGAAAAGCAGTCAAATTTTATTGAGGTACGTGAACTAGCAAACGCCTAAAATCATACCTAACATCCCTAATAGGGTTGTTACTTGTACTTCTTATGAAGTAAAGCTTCAATACTTCATATAAATAAAGATTTCTAATTGGCAGTACCTTGAGGCAAACAAACTATGATAATGATACAAACTATGTTTTTCGTTTCAACATTCATTTCTACAGGGCTACTTGATGTTTTTTTTCAAGAATAACTACGAGGATTTTTTTCAAACCTCAGATTGGCTATAAATAGAAGACGAATGTATATTGAATAATAATGGTAAGTTACTTATACTTATCATTATTCTTCAACATAATTGCCGTGAAGTTTGAGGCATTTATCACACTAGTGGCCCAGCCTACAAAAACCCTCTTCATAAAATGCTGCCGCCACATGACTTTAAGTGGGCTATAACGTTGTTTTGGAGCTCCTAGTTAGTTAAGAGGCTCTACCCTCAGAGACATGTCGTGAGTTTTGGGAAAAGATATAAGTTACTAGTAAGTTTAAGATATAAGTTACTGTCATATCTCTACAGAATCATCTGAACTAGTTACCCTAGCAACAAAATTAAATGTTATAACAAGTATCCATTTTCCAGTTAGTTTCCATTCACGATTCTAGTTTATATCAATTCTAATTTTTCAAATAAACCATTCGACCACATTCTATTTATTCATTCAATCATAAAAGTTATCAAGTCAAGTTTGTTTAGCGGGTAATTTTCCGACACAACATCATCACTCATAACGTTTCCTGCCTAAACTTTAATAATTGTCCGGTAGATTTATGCTGAACTATTGCGGTTTGTTTGCAAAAACTAATAACGCTCACTTGTCGCAAACTCAAGTGAGGAGGCCACGTTTGTTGGTCTATAACTCGACAACAATTGACGATCTGGCCGCACCGATCATTGAGCGTTTGGTGGGGTGACAAGGACTTGTCATAAGCATAATAGGGCATTATACTAGAATCAGCATGAAAACGACAACACTGTGCTCCTATTCCTGTACGTGTGTATGCTTTCGGCAACATTTCATGACCGTCGAATTTCACAACGGAGAATTCATCAAACCTACCTTAACACAAAGTGATTTCGGTGGGCATCCTGGAGTAGAGCAACGGCTCTCAACGGTGTGTTGGACAGGAGGGTGAAGTTCCACTCACTCTGGCTGACCTTGGACGAAACTGTTGTTACAAGATCCTCGCTGCAACTCTCTTCCACGTTGTCCACCCTCTCTCTCATCACACGGTCCGGGCTGGAAGACTGAACCCATCTGTAATGCACAACATAGTTCAATGAAATCTTTATCTAGAATATTCATATCAATATCAATCATATCAGAAAGCAATATCAAATCAATAAAATATATTACAGAAATAGTTCAATACTACCGAAAACTAATGTAAAAAACTAATTTTTTATTGGGATTCTAGAACATGAATAGTGCATTACAACAAATCACAATTCACACAATGAAAGTATACGTTCTAATTAACAGAGCTAATTAGAACTAGTAAAGTATATATACGTTTTAGCGGAACTATCATTTACTAAGGCCGTCCACTAAAGATATTGCAGGCATGTCAAGCACGCTTTTTCAATTTTTTGTGACTTGCAAAAAGCTACAAGTGGAAAACTGCTGTTTGAATTTGAAATTGTGTTTTGGGTCTACGATTCTTTGTTGTTTATTTTCAACTATTCAAGAACAAGGAGGAGATGGAGAAGGTGAAAGAGAAGGAGTAGGAGGAGGTGAAGAAGGAGCAGGAAGAAGAAGAAGAAGCGGCAGCAGAAGCAGAAGAAGAAGAAGAAGAAGAAGAAGAAGAAGAAGAAGAAGAAGAAGAAGAAGAAGAAGAAGCAGAAAAACAGGAGGAAGAGGAGAAGGAGGAAAAAGAGACGAAGAAGCAGCAAAAGCAAAAGAAATGGAAGAAGTAGGAGGATGAAGTCGAAGAAGCAGAAAAAGCCGGAGGAAGAGGAAGAGGAGGAGGGGAAAGAAACGAATAAGGGGGTGAACAAGGACTTGGAGGGGAGGGAGGTCAACAAGGAGAAGGAAAAATAGGAGGATAAGGAGGAAGAGGTGTAGGAGGAGATAATACCTTTCGAGCAGCTGTTCGGTGTAGGACTTTCCGTAGAGCTCCTTCTCGCAGGCACGCTGCAGTTTCATGCGTCGATACTGGAATCGTTCGCGCCACTCATTCAACTCATGTGCGCCGTGCGCCTCCACACACTGCTCGCCGTAGCGACACGTGCCGTTGTCGGCCCACGACTCGCACAGGCCGTACGTCTCACACGTGTAGCCACGTGGTGGCGGGCGCCACTTCCAGTCCCTCCCTTCGTCCGACATTATCACCTGCCACACAAAATCGTGTCATCATTTGTGTGAAAACTTGAATTTTTGTACTCAACAGTAGACTAAACAAAGTAAGTATCGTGTGTGAATTCGTATGGATTTTGTTGGTGGGTAGTCTCTTTTGGCATGATCCCACCTTGTCTGAATCAAACCGTCAATGGGGGACTTACAACTTGCTTACTTCTGCCGGGACCAACTTTTTAACGTGCCCATCCGATAACAAGGGAGTGGCCTGGTCAAAATATTTTGGTGATGAGCGGGTTTGAACCCGGGATCTCTAGGCGGCTACGCAAGCACTTTATACGGTAGAACACGGATCACTCCAACTAATAATACATTGAAAATCATATCAATTTTTATTTAATTTGATAACCCTTACTTTAAATAATTATTCATTTGAATTTTTTAAATGTTTATATACAGGTGTCCCACAAAAGTGTAAACGCCGAAGACGATTCTACAAGCGTAGCCGCAATTTTTTAAAAAAATGTACAGTAAAATTGTCTTATATCGACCTGTTTTCGAAATATAGATTTTTCTGCTACAACTTCTATAACTGGAAAAGTATCAGTCAAAAACCAATTCCAATTATATAGTTGGAGAGAGGAAAACATTTCCAATAAATTCATATAAATTGCTCCTTTGTTTGACGTTTTTGAACTTTTTATGAAAAAATATAAATTGCTCAAAGTTCAACGCCGAATTTCAAACAGTTTGAACGCTCATAAAAAGGAAAAAACGTCAAACAAAAAACTAATTAGCTTATAAAATATGAATCGTATTGGAAATTACGATTACCAACCTTACCTCTTACCAATCATATCTTTAGAAGTAGGTTTTGACTGTTTGTTTTCTACATATAGATGTTTTTAAACGTTTTCTACATATATATGTTTTTAAAAAATATCGAAAAATCTATATTACTGTTATTTTTGTCTATCTATGGTCTGCGGCTTTTACACCTTTCATGGGACACTCTGTATATAAAGAAATATAGTACCTGTAAAGAATTACTATAGTAATTAGGCTACGTGAAACTTTTCAGCATCCACCCTAATATTACAGAACGTAAGATGGTTCACATTCAAATTTTATATTGTAGAATAATTTTTGCATAAACAACTGAATATTATTTTACTTTCTTATGGATATTTTCATAGCACGTTAACCAATTTTATTCAGTTGTT
Source organism: Nilaparvata lugens (assembly GCF_014356525.2). NCBI lineage: Eukaryota > Metazoa > Arthropoda > Insecta > Hemiptera > Delphacidae > Nilaparvata > Nilaparvata lugens. The sequence goes on along the minus strand of NC_052508.1, from coordinate 64,902,110 downwards.
ACATAACAATAGATTTTTGTGCAACAGTTATTAACTACTTTCTCAATATAACAGCAGTGAAAAAAGTTGTAGTCTTTAAATTGAAGTTTTATAGCAATACTAGCAATACTATAGCAATACAATTTTAGCTCAATTATTAATCCAAAATTGAAAACGTAAATACCATAGATTCTGATGAAATTACTCATATTGAATAATCACAACTATTTATACATTGATTACGATAAATACTGTAGCACCAATTGTGTTATTCAATATAGACTAATTGTTTATTAATTGATAAAATTTATGTACTGCACCGTGAAAAAATAAATAATTAATTTAAAGGCAAACTCACACTGCAACAGACTGAGGAAAAGTCCCTCCCCAAGTGTTCGAATGTTGCAACTAACTCAGACGTCCGTCTGTATATTTCTTCTCACGCCTCCATGCAGACTTTAGTTTTCTTCTACGTATATTGTATGCAGTGTGCTTTCGCCTTTATATTTTTATTACGGTGGTCATTATCAGTATACTTCAATACTATCACATGCTAATTCACCATGATTTTGAAGCTGGCTTAAAAGCTGTTAAACCTTCGTTGTTAGCTCAAGAGCTGTTAAAGCAAGGCATACTACAGTGTTGATGAATATATGAGTGATGATTTGTCGGAAATGCGGTCTTGCTAAACATGCCTTATGTATGTTTGTTTCGTGTAGCATATGTTTTTAACGCCATCGATCCTATATTATGGGTAAATGATGCAGATTTAGGTATAAAGGTACATTTTTTTTAGCTCAAGATCTGTTAAGCTAGGTTTACACTATGTAGAAGAGCTACATATAGCTCTGCTACAATTTCAAAAAGTGACGGCTATATAGCAGTTTTAAGTCTATTTTCTCAGCTATATAGCAGAAAATGAGCTATCCAAAATTTTCGGTAAACATCAAAGAGAATCTGAGCTATATGTAGCTCTGCTTCATGTCAAATTTTGTTTATAGCAGAGCTAGATGTAACTGCTATGTCCTTGAAGGAAGGCTGCCGCAGCTACTTACTACTGTTTAGTGCCTGCTGGATTTACACCAGATATACTGTACTCATTTGTTGTCAGAATGCTATTAGGATACTGCGCATTGCAAGCATTTCTTTTTGATTTATATATTATTGTGCAATGATGGAGAGTGAGTTTGACTGGAATAGAGAAAAAATTATCCAATATTTTCTTTCTCTTCTCTGTGCTGAAAATATCACAGTAGCTCCGGCGAAAGCAGCGGCTGTTGCAAGAACTACCTTCTTCTTCAGCATCTGACTAGGAACTGAGCAGTGAATACTGGTTTATTCCAAACTATATGTAGCTCTGCTACAAGTAAATGGCATCAAATTTAATTATAGCAAAGCTAAATATAGCTCTGCTACATAAAATTAGAGTTAAATCTACTTATAGCAGAGCTACATCTAGCAGAGCAATATGTAGCTTAAATTTTATATAGGTAGCTCTGCTATAAAGCAGAGCTATATAGCTCTCCAACGACATAGTGTAAACGTAGCTTCAGACCCTCATTCTCAGCTAAAGTACTGTTGGACCTTTTTTCTTAGCGCAAGGGCTAATCTTGAATAATAACCCATTGAAGATTTTATAGAGTAATGAGAAGATATAATTAACTTACAGTTTGATGCGCCTCTGACTGGCAATGTGAGCGTAGTTCACTTCGATCCACGAACGTCAGACAACAGTAGGTGCACGAGTATCTACCATCTGCCGTCAACTTGTCATCATCTTCTAGCTTCATATTTTGAACTGTAAAAATATTACAAACAAACATAATTAATTAGTAAACAATCAATTTGGAGTAAACCAATCTGAAGAAAATCCCAATCGCTTAATACCAATAATAGGTATGCCTGTCAACTTTTTTTAAACAAGTCTCAAAGAACTGAAAAATTTTAAATAATTTTAAAATGTTATGCAATGTTCAAAAATTACAAGTAACACATCAATTAATGATGAATAATTTTCAATTTGTACTTGATCAATTGGTGTTTTTAGTACTTTTGCTATTTCATTCTAAGTTATTCTTGACATGAAAATCTATCCTACAAGTGTGGGTAATTGATAAAGAAGAATTTTTAAGATATACGGAATGAATAGTCTCAAAAGAAACGAGAGAAAGGAGACTAATAGAAAAGTGATAAAAGATATAGATGAGACAGCTACATAAATTTGATATCCCCAAAAAACTAAAAATTAAGTATGACGGGATCAAGATGCTACGTTAATAGATGGATATCACTGTTAACCCTTTTTGGTCAATACAGGAGTCAGACTGCAGTCTGGAGGGATTCTTTCAATAAAAAAGCAATAGAAGAATAGCAAGATGCTGGTTGTAGGTTGTAAATTCAAAGATGAATGTGTTGGCATTTATTGATGATGTGACAATATTGCAGTTTGCAGAAAGGACATAAACTCCCTTTGTGTTTGTTTTTGCTGATGATGTGTCAATTATTGCAGATTGAAGAAAATATAATCGACACAAAATCCCTTACCAAACTCACTTTACTATTAGGTTATTGGAAGCGACTACTAGAATCATGTCTCAGCTTTGTCTATCTATAGCAGTTTGCATAATAATGTAAATAAAAGTAAACTAAGTTTACCAGCATCTGCTTCACTCCTCGAAAAAGCAATGGGTCGCTTGGTTTTCAAATCAAATATTGATTTTCAAGTGTCAACAACAGAGAAAATAAGAGCTGAAGGCAGTAATGTATAAAGGTAGAATGGAACAGCTGAAATCAAACTACTGTACCTGATTACTATGTATAATATGTAGGCTACTGTGCATTACCTAGCAACCGAGATATGCAAGTTTAGTGTTGGTTTTTAGATCCGAACCTAATTAAACCTAACCTATAAGATATTTGAGAAAATTATCTCAGACATTTCAAATTGCAATAAAGATTTTTAAAAGTACACCATAGGAGGCTCTGATATGAATGAAAGCAATGCTTAATCTTTCTTGGAAGTTTGTAATGAAACTAGTGTTATTCAGAACTGAAAAATAATAGAATGTCAACATATTTTTAAAGAATTCAAGAGGTGGAAAGGTAATGTAATTAAGATGATAAGAAGTTATAATTTGTAGACCTAATGATAATAGACTAAACATTGGAGATTGGAGTTATCCATGGTCTAGTAGATAGAGGGCTTGCAAACCAGCTTAGAGATCCCAGGTTCAAACCTGCTCATAACCAAACGTTTTTGATCAGGTCACTCCCTTGCTATCGGATGGGCACGTTGAACTTTCGGTCCCGGCTCAATTATGCCAATCGTAATGCCCATTGATGACAAAATTATATATTTAGGCGAGGTGGGGTCCTTCCGCAAGGGACTCTCCACCAAAAATTATTTTACGAATTTACTTTTACTATCATTGATGAAATTATGAATGAATAATAATTTTGCATCACATAAACGCAATTCATTCATTCATTCATTTATTGTAATACATTCAAGGTTCGCATTAGCCTACTTATTAAGCATGTTGTCATAGTTAAACTATTACAATATGTAAAGGTAAACCTAATTATGATTTGAAGTATTAACTAACCTTGCTGTATATTTTGCTGTATGTAATTGCAATAATCATCCACTTGGGACGAATGTGACGTTGCTGGAGGAGGCAAGGCCATATTGAGTTGAGCGAAGTTATCAGGAACTTGCATTACACTGGAAATATGTTTTACTTGATCTTGTGATTCTATTTCACTGGCATCATCAATCAGTTCAACAGGATGTTTACGATTTCTTCTTGTTCTTTCATCTCCCATCAGAGAATCTAGTTTGTAATCGGATGAGAGGATTTCTTCGTCAATTCTCAAAGGCATTATATTTTTATGACTCTTTTGACCATTTGCCATTTGCAGAATTAGTCTTACTCTCTCTAACATACTAGCAGCTTCAGGATTGCTGTTAGTAACACCACCACTTGCTGCTATCCATTCTGAAGCTGCAGCCTCAGCTTCTGCAAATCTACGCAGAGTGAAAAGTGCGTGAACTAATCGCCTTCGAGCCCTAATTCCACAATTACTACCACCATCCAAACCATTTAGAAGTTTGATCACTCGTCTGCAATCAAGAACAACTGCTTCGTGCTTACCAAGTTCCAAAAAACATTCTGATCGACCCAGTAGGTAGCTGACAATCCTTTCTTTAGGTAAGGTTTTTGTCAATGGAAAGTTAAGAAGCTGATCAAATAATCCCAATGCGGCTATCCAATCTCGATGACGAAGAAGTTCCTGGGCTTGTATTTCAACTTCGTTCATGGCTTAGCTGATATAACAAATTAAAAAAATGATTTCTTTCTTCTAACCACAAAGTAATCAGATTCGTATTACACTAGAGGATAAGTAGACAATTGAAACATTCCACAATTAATATCCGTATTTAACACTGTAAACCGAGATCATACACTTCTAAAGAAACTACAGTATTTCTAAAATACTTAAAGGGAAAAAGAGAAATATACATTTTTAACTTCTAAAATTATAGTATACAACACTATTATCCTAAAGTGGCAGCCATTTTCTATATTGAATACTGCTAAAAGCTGAAAGAACTAAAATCAGTGATGCACATCATATTTATAGAAGTAAATTTTCAGGTAGAAAGAATAGAAATATCAATAAATCATCGATCAAGTTATTTATTCGAAATGAATCAGTAATCTTCAATACATTTTCGAAAATCATCAATAAAATATTATTATTCACATTAGAAATTATGGGCTTTTTCTAATTTGTTAGGTTGGTAATAAACTTAGCATATGTAAAAAAAGCGCCAGTTTTAAAAATTTCAAAACATATTGTAGATAGATTATGCTTGGATTTACTTTGTTTTATTTTACATTATAAATAAAATTACATTGAATATTGTCATTCATTAGTTTTTTAACCCATGTTTAACGCTAGTTTACCTTCTTTTCATATAGTATCTATGTGGGTGGAAGTTAAAAATAAACTTGTTATTTTTTCATCTCAAACAATATTCATGAAACTCTCTCCTCTACCTACTGATATTTATCATGGACCTACCTTATCTTTCATCTATTATTTTTTTAATACCATTGTTTTCTTTGAACTCTTCCAGGCTGTATTCATTTTGTAAACATTGATATGGAGTAAATAATATTATGCAAATGCATCATCTAAATGTAACTTTTTCTATGAAATTTCTATATACGGTATTAAGCCAATGAAAGACAACATTCTATTTAGTTTTCGGTATACTCAACACATAATAGATCACATAGATAATAGGTCACATCGGTGAATGGTTCGGAATCACGGTCGAGGGAGGGGATCTATGGAGTGCCGCAGGGATCGATTCTTGGTCCTCTGTTGTTCCTTGTATTCATCAACAACTTCAGTGTGCATGGAAGAGCCTTATTGTTTGCTGATGATACCACCCTGCTGGCCCAGGATGAGGACCCCCAAACTGATGTTGCCCAGTCTAATATTCTTGCAGAAGAGGCTTGCCAGTGGTTTAAATCAAACAAACTGTGTCGAAATAAGGGGAAAACACAGAACCTGTTGTGCACCTTAAGGCGTGGTCAGGCTCATGGTGAGGCGGAGGTCAAACTCTTGGGTTTTGTGATGGACCCCACTCTATCGTGGGATCGACATATTGGCATGCTGTGCAATCGTCTGGCCAGGGTGACGTTTTTGATGCGGAAGCTGAAGCAACATGTGCCTGCTAACTACTTTTACAGCCTACCATGGGCTGTTCCATAGTCATATAAGCTACGGAATAGTACTATGGGGCCATGCAGGTAGCTGTGAAAGGATTCTCCTTCATCGTGTCATCACGTCATCGCATTACCTGGAGCACTACCGGCCAATTTTCAAACGTCTGAAAATACTGAGTGTACCGTCAGTACATGTATAGCTCCCTACGGCTCCTAAGGAGTGAGATTCATGCCTACCAGGAGAGGGGCCAGCTGCACCACCACAATACCAGGAGACGGGGCAACATTGACCTGCCCTACTCCAGACTATCGAAAGCACACGAATGCTACACCTTACGGATGCTAAAAATTTTTAACAGACTGCCAATTTGTGTTCGTGAGCTGGAGTATGGGAAGTTTTGTAGGCTGGTACGTGAAAAACTTATCAACTTCCCTCTCTACTCATTGAGAGATTATGAGACCAGTGGACTTGTAGACCAGTTTGAGATTGTTTCATGAGTTACTATGGCAGTCCATCTACAGAGCCACACGAAACAACCTATCAGCGGCCATCTCTCGTTATTTGTGTTTTGATTGTTTTATATTTTAAAGAAGTCTGTCTGACGACTGCCGGTCATGGACTGAATATACTGAATAGAGTCGGTTACCCTTGTTGATATAGTGAGGTCCACACGTTATAATGGCAGTGGATAAAGATAGAAGAATAGCGATGCCGATTCTCTCCATTAATTAATTATATTTCTACATTGTCAAAAACTTAATTGGCATCGTTGTGGACCTAGAAAAGGATAGTACCACCGGCTTTGTCGAATGATAGACAAGGATAGCAAAACTAAAGTTGATCAAATACTGTCATTATAATGTGGACCTCACTGTAGAGACCATGCAGAGGGCACCCAAGTGCCCAGGGTGACTCAAGGCTGAAAACTTGTCTCAGCTAGCCCGGACCAGCACCGCTCATCCTACTCGCAATTTTTTCGAATATTTATTTAGGTAGGCCTACATATTTTCATACTCATTAGACAGTATAGCCTTTATTTATGAAATTCACTTATCGCAATAATATAGAGTGATCAGGCATCTTAATAAATTAGGCTACCGTACTTGTTTATCAAATGAAAGTGCTCTTTTCTTATTGAATCAGTACGGTACATTACTTATTCTCGCAAGAACAAAAATGTATACAGTAATACCTAACGGTTTTTGATGGGGCTCAATTACCACCTCTTCTCTTATATGGGAAAGAAAAGTTTCTTAATAAAAGAAAATAATATTCTCGTTTTTATAGCATTAGGTCTGGGTACCTTATTCTCCATCCATTACCCACACTTGTGGAATCGATGTTACAAATAAAAATCAAATAACAAAACAAAATGAATCTATTATTTTGAGTTTATAAGGACTTTATTACCTATTAAACATTTTCACTCAATATTTGTTCTGATAGAATCAAAGAATAATAAAACTAAATTTGAAAACCAAGCCTATTCTTCACTCTATGTATAGTTGGGGAGGTGATATTTCATAATAAATCAATTTCATAACTCTTCATATAATGATAAATTATTTTCTTTTAAATAAATTCTTAGAACATTTAGGGGAATAGGATACAAAGCGCGATATAAAGTGTGGTGCCGGTTTGTGAAGAGTTAAAAGTAGTAATAAAAGAATTAACATTATAATATTATGTAAGAAGAATAATATAAATATTCTGTAGTATTGATATAAGTCCTTCAAAAATCAGGCTACTGATTATATCAACAATAAACAGAAAACGTTCACGGAAGAGAAGAGAAATGAAAATGTTTATCGAATTTTGTTATCAGAGCGAGATTAGATAATTTGATAAGGGGAGTAAAGTTGGGTAGAGCAATCCTTTAAGGAAATAATTTGATTAGTTGATCAATTTATCTTATGTTTTGAAATGAAGAGAATTCTTTCTTACTTTTCACCAGGCCGAGCAGACGTAAGTCCAAAAAATATAACCGATATCGGGACTGATGATGAAGCCAATGACATGGATGTGTTGACAGCTTGTGCTCTGAAGGACATAGATCTTGTGAAATCATTAATTAATCGGTATGTAAATAATCCAGTTTTATTTAGCACATAAACATACTATACTGATAAAGGTTTCCCCAACTTTGATTGTTTGTAATTTAAAAATTATGGGTCTAACAAGAAGTTCTAAAATACAAAAAATATATAAGAACTCGTACAGAGCTAAATGAATTTCAGTTCATTCTATTCCTTACAGAAATCAATGGACACAAAAGACTTAGTTTTTGCTGGTTTTCAAATCTGATATGCATTTAGAAAATTTCTATTTAATCTCTTATTATTATAAGGCTCAAGGCTTGATAATTTAAAATTTAGGACTTTGTTTATTAATGAAATGAGCATCATCAGATGAGATAGTAAATTGAAACGTTTATTCAAATTATTGTAACTTGATTTGTGGTTTTTATTTAAAAAAATGAATATTAATATATACAATAGTAGCTGCAGCATACTCATAAAATTCTTCATTTCAATCCAATATAGGGTAGTCTGAATTTAAAAAATTGTCAGAGGAATAGCATATACACTTTTAAGTAGAAAAATGAATACATTTATTTTGACACTTGAAAACATTACAAGGTGATGTGTAGTGTTTAAAGTTAAGGCAATAAGAACCACCTCTTCCACTTAACCCACAAGAGAGATGTAGAGAGCAGACTCTAACATTGTTGTATTAGTTGTAAGAATTTCAAGACTTTTCAATGAAATTTATAAACTATTCCTCAACAAAATTATGAATTTGAATCTGTATTTTTATCAAGATGGGATAGAAATCATTACCTCGTATCATGATTATGGAAAATATTGTACACTGCATTTCAAGCATAATTAGCCCTATATTCCAGAGTCATATGACGCCTGCAGCCCCTAGACACAATAATTTTTCACGCCAACCCCTTTCACACCACCTTTTTTTCTTCTCCAACAGTCTTCCTCATCCTCCTCCTCCTCGTCTTCCTCCTGCTCCTCCTCCTCCTTTTCCTCTTCCTCCTTCTACTCCTCCACCCCCTCCTCTTGCTCTTCTTCCTCCTCCTCCTCCTCCTCCTCCTCCTCCTCCTCCTCCTCCTCCTCCACAACTCTTCGTTCAAAAACACCAACTACTTCAGTACAAACTGATTTGATATAAATAATTTGATTGTTTCGATGAGGAGAAGGAGAGATACCCAACATCAAAGTCTTAAGTTTGTATTTTATGATTTAATACCGTATTATTTAAGTGAATAAGATAGGGTAAAGAAAACCAAGTCAACTTTTGCAAACTATTAAAATATTAGGAAATAAACGGCTTTCAATTGAATACCTACTATTTTTCCATTTTTGTCCCACCTTTCAGTAAGTACGGCCCAGCTTATCAACTCAGTTATACCATAGAGAAACAATAGCATAAGTAGATGTCGCAACTTTTACTGTTATCTCAAGCCGATAGTTAATGTAATTCTTTCCCGTGAAGCTGTGTGACACTGGTAGTCTCTCATATTGTGCCGTTCATACACTCTCACCCCAAACAAAACAGTGAAATTCGACAATAATCAACAGTAATCGGCTTGAGATAAGAGTAAAAGTTGCAACATAAACGCCCTATACTATGGGATATCTACTTACGCTATTGTTTCTCTATGGTTATACCAAGGAAAAGATAGCAAAAACAGTAATAATAGATAGTAATCGACACTAATCAGCTAGAGTTAACAAAAAATCGGCTTGAAATTTGGAACATAAACAACTCATACCATGGAATATCTTCTTGTGCTATCTTTTCTCTATGGTTATACCTATTAACACAGTCATTATTAAGTGTTTGTTAACTTTTAGACGGAAAAATGTGTCACACAGTCATTATTAAGTGTTTGTTAACTTTTAGACGGAAAAATGTGTCAAGGAAGAACAAGCAGGGCTGGACACCTCTGATGTACGCCAGCTACTACGGCTCAATGCAAATTGCTGATCAGCTGATTTCAGCTGGAGCCGACAAATGCGCTCTCAACAACAATGGCCACAGCGCATTCAGCCTTGCTGCTATGCGCAATTATGTCAAAATAATGGAATTGGTGTTTGCGGTACGTTGAAGAACAATATTCATTCTGATTTTGCATTCCCAATCATTCTATGATTACCGTATGTATTCCTGGTCAACGATTGATTGAAATGGACTGGATAACAACATTCATTCTAATAACACAAGGAATAAAAAATCAAATCTAAGGAATGAGTACCTACTGCTCTTAAGGTGCGTACAGACTTTCGCTCTGCTCCGCAACCGAACGTCACTCCAGCAGAGCGATTGATGATCGACCGGCGAGTAACAGTGGTTCGACCGGGGAACGCGAGAAGATCTAACATCTTCCGTAACGTTCATGATGGGTGCGTGGGCGGAGCGACTGTGGTTCGATGGAGGAACGAGGGCGGTACGAGGGCAGAGCGTGCTCGGTGCGGGTTGGAAGAGCGTATATGTGTACGCAGCTTTACAAATCCAGCCATTTGAGTTTTAAGGCCTTTTCAATAAAGTTTTCTAATCATTCACCACCAGATATTCGAGGTCAACTCAGTGTGTCAACTCAGGGAATTTAAACAAAGAATTAAGAATTTTTTATATAAAAAATTGTTTTTATAGTGTAGCCTATAGTGAGGTCCACGTTATAATGGCAGTGGATAAAGATAGAAGAATAGCGATGCCGATTCTCTGCATTAATTAATTATATTTCTACATTCTCAAAAACATAATTGGCATCGTTGAAGACCTAGAAAAGGACAGTACCACCGGCTTTGTCGAATGATAGACAAGGATAGCAAAACCAAAGTTGATCAAATACTGTCATTATAAAGTGGACCTCACTATAGATGAATATTTAAATGCTAACATGGAGTCTACCTAGATTTTTAGATAATTGCTCATGATGTTTGATCTCTGAAATAGTTTGTAATATTGACGTGGCCAATACAAATTGTTAAGTGTTTGTCTGTGACAATAAATTGATTTGATAATTCCTTTGATGCCTCACTTGTTCAGTCTGATAATGAACCTGAACCTGTAGTCAGGTCCTTTTTAGCACTCATCATAAGAACCTTTTCAAGGGTGCAGCTTGGGACACACCTTTCATGCAGAGTTCCGATCAGCCTACGGATGACATCGGCCTACAAAGGTAACATGGCCGTCATAGATTTGTCTCACCACCCACCATCCAGCCACCCACAGAAATATCAAACATGAGTAGGACCGGAATACAGTATGACAGGTGTGGCCCTGGCTTAATATCCATAATTTTTGGGCCGCTCAAAATTAGAGATGAAAAAATAGTAACTTCTTATTCCAATAGATTTTATTGAATACTAGTAGTTCTGTGAACAGTAGACCTCACGCAGTTTTCTCATCCACAAGTATCTGATGTCACCTGTTCTAGTTGATTCAGTTGAATCACAATTCACAGTTGAATAACAATTTACTCTTAAAAACTTTTATTTGTTTTCTCTAATATCAAAATCTCACTTAAATATGTTAATGAGCTCAGTTCACGTTTGAATTTGTATAAAATCTATCCAGTTCCGTGATATCTTTCCATCTGATAAAAATATATTTCTCAACTATTTTAAAATTAATTTTTTTCACTCAAGAATATTATAATTACTTCAGCATTGTTTAGTTCATTTAATCATTTTTATTTTATTTTCAATAGCCTATTAAATTTCTTTTTTAAATGTGAGAATATTGATACTGATGGGCACGCATCATAAAAATATTGAAACCCTACCTTATAGAAATGGACGCGTCCAGACATCTGTGTAGTGCATGCAATGAATAATCCACTTGTCAGCTGATTTATTATAAATAATTCTATAGTCTGATTAATCCTATCTTCAAAGTAGATGATTATAGTGATAACAGAGTATGGGAGGAATTCCTTTTCTTTTCATATTATCATTGAAATGCAAAATTTCAAAAAACCTTGTGTATACATCGACGCGCAGTTGAAAAAGGTATATTCCTGCCAAATCTTATCGAATTCTATCAACGCGTTAGGCCGTAATCGCGTTACATACAGACAGACAAAAGAAATCCGAGTTAAAACATAGACCTTACTACGTTCGGTCAAAAATGGAAAACAAAAGGAAGATGGAGGAATCATATCAAAATAATTCATAAATTTTAAATTGTTTTTAAATCGTCTATTCAATCAGCAGCCTATGCGTGGGATTTTTTTAAACTTCGTGCTACTTGACAATATTGAAAGATATATCTGAGTTTTCTTCAACTAACCAGTATACAGGGTGATTCTTAATTATGGTAAAATAATTTAATACGTGATAGTAGAGGTAAAAATAAGAAAAAAAGTTCTTATAAACATATATCCATAAACGCTTCATTATCGAGCTATACAGAGTGAAAGATTTCGCCCGGAATTCAGTTCCTCTGGTGAAATACACCGATACTGAATTGTTTGGGGACTAGTTTTTGATAAACTTATGCTGGATTAATATGGAAAAATATCTGAAAAATTGAATAAAACTAGTCCCCAAACAATTCAGTATCGGTGTATTTCACCAGAGGAACTGAATTCCGGGCGAAATCTTTCACTCTGTATAGCTCGATAATGAAGCGTTTATGGATATATGTTTATAAGAACTTTTTTCTTATTTTTACCTCTACTATCACGTATTAAATTATTTTACTATAATTAAGAATCACCCTGTATAGTATTGTGATTCTATCAAATATCATTTTGAGTTTCTTTACAATGATTCAATTTTAAGAAGAGATAGTCAGCATCTAAAGTTTGAAATACTGTATTCAGTAGTAGGTAGCCCACACTGTGATAAAGTAGCCTACTGTAATAATAAGGTAATAAGTTACTATCAAATACCATTCTGAGTTTGTGCCATAATAATGAAATGACTGGGCCTTAAGATTCATAGCTTACATTATATAATTATGAGGTGATTTAGAATTTATCAATCTTTCAATGAATAAATTATAGAGGTGACATCTTTGAGTCGTTTAATTCAATGTGGGTCTCTACCACAATATCACCATAGAGGAAAGATAGTATAAGAAGGTATCCCATATGGTTTATGTCAAAATTTCAATTTCAAATCACGCTGATAGACCTATAGTTGTTCTTTTTAGTGAAGCTATGTAACGCTGGTAGTCTCTCATACTGTGCCGTTATTAGAGCTTGTACACATGACAGCGACTTACGCGGTTGGCAAATCGCTCGATTTGCCAGTCTCGTACACATGACAGCGATTCATGAGCGATTTGCCCTCGGTTAAGTCTGAGATTACAACCGCCGCGATTCGCCGGCGACTACTAAAACCGAGCGATGCATGTGTACGGCACCATGTGTTTCCCTATACCTGGCAACCGCTCGGTTGGTCAATCGCGCGACAACCGAGCGTAAATCGCTGTCATGTGAACAGGCTCTTAACCTGCGTTTACACACGCGTAACATTTTCAAGAGAGAATACAAAAGACTGATTTTAAATGGGTATCAAATTAATAAAACTAGAACAAGGAAAATACTCTTGTATAAGCGATCATCTTATGATTGTGATTGTATCATTTCCAATACGAATATATGATCTTCCAATCAAATTTTTAGCGTTTACACACCAAAATTATTAACAAAATGTTAATAACATAATCCTTATAGATTCTATTAGATTGAACGAAACTTGACAAACACATATGTTCATCATGTGTATGATAAGTTATGTCCAATCCAATAGAATCTATATTGGGGTAAACACAAACTCTCTCACTCCAACAAAACAGTTACCTATAATAGACAGTAGTAGACAGCAATCAGCTTGAGTTAACAAAAATGGGCTTGAAATTTGAAACATAAATGACCTATACCTAATATCTTCTTACAAACATTCCTCTATGATATTACCTTCACAACTGTAGCTATCTAGAATAAAATTGATATCAATTTCAAATTATTTCAATGTTGTCCTTGGAAATTTGAACCATAAATTTAATTTCACAGAGAGAACAATGAGCCAATGTTGTTAGTAGCGGTTGGCCTGGGCAATGAAACCATAGTAAAATATCTTCTAAAGTTTGGTGCAGATCCGTTGAAAACCAACAGTAAGGGAGAAACTGCTGAGATGATCGCCGCCAAAAACGAATATCAAGGCATTGTCACTATCATCCAGTTTCGTGTATCAGGTAGACCTATGCCTTTATAATTTATTTATATTGTACACTTTACACGCATTTCCCTTGTTTTTTTCTAGTTTATTAACTTTCTGTCGTTTATTTTGATGTAGACTGTTTACCGTATTCGGCATTTTTATGCAAGGAGTTTGAATTTATATTTATAAACTGTTTTTTAAAAACGATTTTAGAATACTATCGAGAAAAAATTGCAATTCTCATGAAGATTTATAAGTGATTATAATGAAAGAAATATTATGAGTCTTGGCTTAGTGAGACGCTCGCAGTCATAAGGATAAGCCTAAACATACTAAACTTTAAAATTGATTTTGTGAGTGATGACCAATATTATTTAAGGAAAGTACTGTATTTCAATTTACTTTTTTCCAATTATGAAATAAAAACACACATATATTATAAAATTCTACACAGTTTTATGTGGTACAGGACCATGAATTCGTGGCCACACAGGTCACATTTTCAAGCTTGAAAAATTTTACAATATATGGGTGTTTTTATTTCATTATGGAACAGTTCTACTACATTGACAGTAACTCAGTCGATTTTTTTTCAATTTATTGTCAGTTATTTTGATGGAATTAATCTGTTTAATTATTGAACAGCATTCGAATCACTCAATTATTCATTGAGCTGAAAACAAGTTTTTCAATTTTTTCCATATTTGATAATAACTTTAGTGTTTCCTTAAAAATATTTCACATTTTTAAAAAGCATTGTAGTTGTCAACATTTATTAAAACTTACAATTGTAGTGTAATATAGTTTTATTAATAAATATTTATGAACTATCCTTAGCTGTGCAGAATCTCCAGAAACTTCTACAGTATCTCTCCCTGGACAAATATTGGCCGATTATGATTGACAATAACATAGATATGGACAAGTTTTTAACATTGACTGAGGCTGATCTACAGAGTCTTGGAGTAAAGTAAGTGGATATTTCAAAACGTATTAATTAAATTTATCTTGATAAAATCATAGACAAAAGATAGCATATAAGAAGATATCTCATGGAATAGGGCGTTTATGTTTAAATTTCCACTGTCAACTGAAGCCGAAAGTCCTAGTAGTACTGTTTTTGGTGAAGCTATGTGACGCTGGTAATCTCTCATAATGTGCCGTTCTTACACTCTCACATGGCCAAAACAGTAATAATAGACAGTAATCGGCTTGAGTTGACTAAAATCGTGGAATATCTTTTTATGCTATATTTTCTCTATGATGGAATCGAGGAATCGGTGATTTCTATTATTGTGATATCTGAAAATCAATTCTGATGTTATATTATAGTAGAGTCACTAGTTCAAGCTAGTATTAGCTTGAAAAATTCAAAGACAGAGAATCAGTAGAGTAGAGATGTGTCAGTAATGTTACAATGAGGTCCACGTTATAATCGCAGTTCTTGATTGGCATTGGTGTTGCTATCCTTGTCCATCATTCGACAAAGCAGTTAGCGCTATCCTTCTCTAGCTCCGCGAAATTGCCAGATCGTTTCTTAACAATATATATATATATATATATATATATATATATATATATATATATATATATATATATATAAAAACACGTTCACGTTCATTAAAACTCAGTTTTTAAAAAGAAATTTTATTTGCAAAAAATACATGTTAACACATCAAGTGGCTGAAGTAGACTAACTAAAATGAGCGCGCTGAGAGCGACACTAAGCGGTACTGACAAAAATAGTAGTCAGCATATCAATTGTTTAAGTTTACATAATTCCTCCCTCCTTAAGTTTTTTTCGTCCCGAAAAATAAATTTGGGACACTCAAAAATTACAAAAATTAAAATGAAGTTACAAATTAAAGTTTACTAACTTAGATCTAATTTCTAGGTGGTACAATATAGCTTATGGTAGGGGTTGATGATATTGGTACTTGTGTATCAATTCGGTAATTTAGTACACTGGTTGGCTTCTTAAATTTGTAATAAACGATTATCAAAATTACAAGAAGTATAAATGTACTTAGAACAAAAATTACAATGTGGCGTGTCTTAAGGACGAAAGAATCTTCAAAATTTATAAAATCAAAATCTCTAGGTTCAATATCATCAAGTTCACTAACATCTTTCAAATCGATAAGTTTAGTATGAATTTTATTTGGTACATGACTTAATTTTTGTGCGTATGTGGTAACTGAAGTAAACGGTAATTTTACATCTGTCATTTTATCATTGATATCCAGATTGATAAGGAAAGATGAAGGAGTATTTATAGAGCCATTATTGATATTAATTTGATCAAACTTATATCCTAAAATACAATTACAATTTTCGAAATAATTCATAAATGGTCTATCATTAATTATTTCTATTCTTACACAACTATCCAAATCCTTATTATTTACTACAGACAAAATACAGTTATCATGTATAATTTCTCCTGAAGTACAGAAAGAAATAGAAGAGAATTTTTGACAATTGGTCAGTTTCCAAAGCTTTTTGTTTTGAGACACAGATATAGATTTTTCTTTTAATTTCATGGTGTGAACATTTGATTCCATTTCAACAGGATAAGACAGAAGGTCATATTTTTCAAATAAATCGTTTAATTTCGGTAAATGGATAATGTAAGTTATAACAGATTTCGATAAAATACAAGTGCTATTACTAATTTCCCATAAAATACTGGAATCTCTACTAGCTAATGAATAATTCTTATAATTAATTAACCTACGAAAATCATCAAAGCTCAAAATTGATGGATGAAGTTTCCCTTCTTTGCAATACATCAACGAGTTAACAACATCATTTATTTCATCATCCAACAATTGTATAGTCAAAGTAATTAAGTCAACAGCTTGCATATTTTCGACAATATTGGCAGTTTCGTTAGTAATATTTTCTAATGCTTTATTATTTGAATTAATATGCTCAACATCGAAATTAAATTTCTTAATTAACTCATGGTTCATTTCAAAATTATGTTCTTCATTTTTAACAAGATGTAATTCATTATTTTCTATTTTATCAATAACTTTGTCGAGGTGTTCTTTGTCGTCAGCAGTCATAAGCCCTGTCAACCATGATATGGCGTTTCCTAATCCGTTCATTAGTCCACGTTTTACCTTTTTATTCTTATTTTCAGAAATCATTTCTAATTTAAAATATTGGTTGAGTGAAATTTTCTTCAAAGATTCAATAATGTCAGAGGATATGTAAGCGACTTGCAGATTATTAATATGAGTCTGTAATTTCAAAGATTGTATTTTAAGGTCAGTCACGTTAGTAAAATGGATAACTTTGTATGTGTCGTTAATGAGCATAGATTGTCCTATTTTAATCGGAATTATTCCTGCTGTCTTTGTCAAGTCTGTCAGTCTGTACGTCAACGTTGCTGGGATCAGGAACAACAGAAGGATGGTCATTGCCTTCATCTGTAACAATTAGATTATCTTTTACTTTTTTACGAGGCCTTTTCATTCTGTTAGGGTGGATTTTGATTAAATTTCTTTTCAATTTGAACCTATCACCTTCCTTAGTAGCTGTGCTATACCTTGGAACATTTTTGTGAAATTTCGGGTTTTTGATGAATATCCTATCTGGTATTTCAGGTGGTTCCTCTCTATTTTGTTACATTTTTCTGTTCGTTTTTCTTTTTCCTCGATTATTTTCTTGTAAACGGCATCATTCAACGCTTGTATTTCTTTGAAGTATTGATTAGCAAGTTCTTCAGTGATTACTGCGGGATTATCCTGATCTTGATTATTTGGTAAATAATTCTGAATTCCGAAAGTTAGTTCATTTGGGCTTAAGTTGAATTGATCTTTTATCGAATTGTTATAGGTTCGCAAAGCTAATCGAAGTTTTTGTTCAACACTATATTTTGGGAATTTAATTTCGAGTCCTTGTAGAATTTCAATAATTGTGGAGTGTGTTCTTTTTGGTGTGATTTCATAGCAAGCAGTTCCATAGTTAATTGTTCTACTGTCCTATTATCGGCAAAGTTGTTTTTCAAAACATCAATCAAATTTGAGAGGTCATCTACTGTACTGTTGAGGATTACATCTTTAGCAGGTCCATGTAATTTGTTTTTACAATAGTGAAGGAGAATCCAATGATTGTCTGCTGCTTCCGCGATACGATTATTACAGTAGTCATTTTTCAATTTTTCGACAACTTCAAGAAAGCTAAGTAGTTCTATTGGGTTTCCTGTATATTCAGGTATTATGTGTAGGTGATGTTTCGCAATTGGTCTTGAAATAAGGGGGTTATTCATTGTGCTTTCACTGTTATCTTCACTGTCACTGATTGTAGATGTAGAAGACGTGTTACCTTGAACTGTGGAGTTGGATACAGCTGCAGCCAGAGCCAGGTACGATCTTAACCTTGGCCGGTAATCGATAAGAAGCTTATGGTCTGGTCTGCTATCCTTCTCTAGCTCCGCGAAATTGCCAGATCGTTTCTTAACAATGTATAATACAATTCTCAATATGAGCTATGAAAATGTATTATTAAATCATTGAAAAATATATTTTCAGTTAATAGTATTAACAGTTAATCAGATATACTGGTATCAGCTACCTGTCCTCCTTATAGAAAGCAGTGATAAGGCAGAGAATCAGCAACGCTGATCTTCTATCTTCCTCCAATGCCATTATAACGTGGACCTCACTATAGAGAAACATCCTAGAGTATTAAATTGAATTAATTCTGACATGAAAATTTGAATCTGAAATCATCCAATAAGAATCGAAGTAAATTGTAGGAATGATATCATTATCAAACTAAGCCATTGATTTATAATATTGTTCATGGTACAAAAGTATATTTTATTTATTAATAACCTATTAAATTTTTCAGTTTATTGGGACCTCGAAGGAAAATGTCGATGGCTATTACCAGTCTAAATGCCTTGAGACAGCAACAACAGAATTCACTTTGAAGAACTCAACTTTTAAAAATATATTAGACTAACATCCAAAGAAGTCAATATTGAATAATAAACATTGGATTAAGATGGTACTAATTTATAAGACGTTTAAGTGTGTTGATAATATGATAGCCTACTGTGTTAAATGTGCATAATCAATGATTTTAATGTGTCGATTTTCAATTTTTGCTTTGAAATATTAATGTAGAAATATCAAGAATTTTAATGACAACTAATATAATGACAAATGTAATAAGAAATAATTTTTGTGTCAAAATCCTTATCTATGTCATTCTCTTCTAGTCTATCTATTTTTAAATGAAAGTCAACCTGCTCATGTGAAATCATTAATTTCATCCTCACTGTATAACTTGGATTTAAATGTTTTATTATACAAATGGAAAAAACTTTGAATTATAACATTGTTTTAAAAGTTGAATTATCTAGTTATAAGTTTCGGATCAATAAACCATAAATCTTAACTTGTCGACAAGAATAAAATTGAAATTGATTTATGAAAGCGTTACATTTTTATTTTTGTCTCCGGTCCTTTTTGAATGATTTATGTACCTACAATATTCAATGTAATTAGTAAACTAAATCAACTTTACGGTAGTCTCAGATGGAATTAAATAGAGAATGTATTTATGCAAACGCAGAGGTCTTCGGGGTGATTTGCAGCATTTATTTAGGATTTTCGTTAAATAATAATTATACGGTATTCTCCTCATCAAAAGGAAAGACACAACATAAAGTTTGCGCTTGTATAGTTTTTATTGTGCTGTATTGTATTTGTGTTGACTGGCCTATTTGTGTCAAATTGTGATGAAATATTGAGACTAATAAAGATGATATTCTATTTAATAAGATGTAATGAATCATTGCATCTTATTCTACGCTTATTTTTTATTATATATTTATTATACACTTATTTCAACTATTAATATCTGATAGCTAAGTAATTACTTTCACACTTACACAGGCACAAACTTTATGTTCTGCCTAACCTTTCGATAAACAGACTATGCAATTTTCCCTTTTTTATGGCTTATTTGGGTAGGCAGATAGATAGCTATTATCTCAAATTCGTTGATGAATTCTGAATAAATGAACCTACTGAAAAAAGTTTAACCTCATCGAAGTCAACTGAAACAGATACACAAGTAACGTCAGAACAATATTCTCAAGGGCGAGATCATATTAGGAGTTTTTTCAGGCGTTTTCAGAGTCGGCAGGGCAGGTAGCTCTCTGATTGGCTGGGCAACTGATAAAACGCATAATATAGTCTCGCCCAAGCATTGGTACCATAATCACATTCAGAACTGTTAATAAACTATCTAAATTCGGGAGAGTAAGGCTCAACTCATACTTAAGCGACTAAGGTCGAGAAGAGACTGCGACTCTAGTCTCTTCTCGACGCAGCATGTGTTTCCAAATGGTGACGTCGCGGGGACTAGAATCGACTGGTCTGATTGTCACCATTTGTAAACACATGCTCTCGACTAGAGTCGCAGTCTCTTCTCGACTTGAGTCGCGTAAGGGTGAGTTGAGCCTAATAGTTTTGGATTAATTATGTTGTTCCTCTCCCAATCATTGTTTTGATTTTGTGAATATGTAAATGAGATATATAAATAGAAACAATCACCAAGTCAATAGTTTTACTGATAAAAACTTTTATTAGTTTTTCTTACAATTTATTCATCCACCATACACTAGTGATGAATGATAACGTCTAGAAAACATCAAAAACATAAAATGTAACATTAAAAAATCCAACAAAATTATAAATTTTTATTTATAATTGAAAGTTTTGGTATTTGATATAGTTTGGAACATGACAATTTGTACTAATATTGATAAATTTTAGGATTTTATCTGCTATCACTGCGCATGTGCAGTTTATTCTAATAACTACTACAATGCAAAACAAATAAAGGCTATAACGCGTATAAAAATAAAATAGAATTCAAAAATTATATTACAAATTTTAAAAGATAAATCGATACAGTACAAACGGCCAGGGATTTTTCACAGTGGAGCATGAATTATTTAAAAAATGACACAAGGAAATAAAGGACTTTTAAAAATGAACAATGACCTAGCCGTAGAAAATTACTTTGCAAAATGACATTTTCAGTTCTCCAACATTGTTCAATAAAGATAATAATTTAGTATTTCATATTCATCTTAAAAAAAGCTATAATAATTTTATTATATGTTTATTCACGGACGATAGACCAGTTAATTGATAGGAGTAAAATTTTTGAAGAATTGACTACAAGTACCCATTTTTGACGGTTCACATTTTGGTAACTGAATTCTAATGGTATAAAAAATAACTTCAGTAAAGCTTACTATATACGAACAACATCTAAAATGATTAGAGGATTCCTAAAATACACTAAAATGGTAATGATATTCAATTCAAATATGAGCACTAGTGATAAACATATTCTTATGAAATATACAGTAACATATAAAATCACATTCATAATAATATAAAGACACATAATTTTTCCATAGAACACCGTTATCTTGAGATAAATCACACTTTTCACATTTTACAATATCAAACTATAGAAATACTGATCTTCAAAGTATATTCTACTACACTTTAGACATACTGTACAGCTATATATTATACTACTTGGATATTGGATTATGCATATAATATACTTGGAAAATATATCATTACAAAGAGTACATTACAAAGAATAATAATACCTCACAGGTATTCCTCACTTCCAGGTGTACATCTTGTATAAAATATATTATCATAAGGTAGGTAATTTCAATTATTTATATAAATACAGTATGATTAGTTATATAAATATTATACAATTCACAACATGGATATAAATATATATAATATATAATACAACAATAATTATTAGTATACATTAAGCGAAATACACAATTTATACCCTGTGTTGCTAATAGCTTTTAGAAAAAAGTTATTGTTCTTCAACAAAGACGTTCAATCCAATTTATACCCTGTGCAGTTTAATTTTAGAAAAATCATAGTTTTTTGACAATGACATGCAATGTCAATAAAGTGGAATATTTTACAAAACTATGCAACGAGTTGCCAACTCGATTCTTCATAAATTTTGTAGATTTATCTTTTCTACTTTTCTCTGCAGAAAAACGAACAGAGTACAGAATACCGCGAAACAACAAATGTACTTGATTATTCCTAAATTCTAAAATTTTGGATTATGATACTGAAAGTTTTCCAAATATAGGCAACATATTTATAGTTTATAAACTTTTTGGACACAAAATTGGACAAAAATCGTGAAGTGTAAACATAACCTATTTTTGGACAATTTCTATCTAAATTTGGGAGAGGAACAGTTTTGGGCTTCAAGCCTGTTGTTCCTTTCCCAATCATTCATAGTTGAGAAGGATGTTGTAACCTATGTATCAATGTATAAGTAAATAAACATTGAAGATCTACATATTTTTTGTATGCTAGGAAATTTTGAGACTGAAGAGAATTCAGTCAAAACCTCATTTTTCGAAATGGAATGTGAGAAAATTGGAATAGGGTTTCATTTCAATCCGATTACTTTGAAAATCTTATATAAGACCACCCTATAATTTTTAGGGAGAGAATTTGAATATTGTAAGGAAGGTGTATCTTAATTCCCACAGTTATAATCAAGTGATAGCAGCTAAAAATAAATATTTTAGAACAATGATGTATGTGAATTCAGATAATCAAAAACCAGATTAACACAATAATGATGATAATATATTTTTTATCAATTGAAAAATGGTACGGTACATCCATAGAGGAAAATAGTGAATAGTACTTGAATGATACGGTAAAACCAATGTATGGTACTTTATATAGAATGTCAGTGTAAGGCTGGAGCTGAACCGAAGGAGCATAGAGCTAGAGCACAAATTCTGGAGGATAAAACACATAGAGACAAACCGATATATATGAGAAGCATGATAAATTATGTCTCCAAGTGTGTGAATCCTATGTTAGTTCTAATGGCTTTAGAGCTTTTAAACAGGTTTTATCCGGATTTTTATGATCTTTGTTCAGAACTATACATACATTTCGGACTATGTGTAACCTTATCTAAATTTGGGAGAGGAATAGCACAAGGTTATCTTATTTTTTTCAATTTTGATTATGTACTTATTGTATGAATCAATAAAGAAAGAAGAACAAGCATTCGCTGGTTTGGTCCAACCCCAGCCTTAGAGTCAAATATGCAGCAGGTAATAATAATGAGAAAGTTGCAAATAATCAATAAGGAAGAGGGAGACTTGATAATAAATAATAGTAAGATTTGCTTGAAGCCTGTTTATTTGAAGCTTACTGCAGCATAGTACATAAACACTGGATAATATTAAAGAACTATTCATGTTATTAACATTAACCAGAGAAAATGTTCAAACTACAATTCACTTGAAAAAAATCAGCGCTCGTCATAATAATATTGTTTACAAATTGAATATTCAACTGCAATACAATGATCATAGTATAATACAAGCATAATAGAAAGACATTCCTTAAAAATAGAAACTAATTTCACATCAATTTGTAAAATATTAAAGACAGATTTAGAAGTAGCAACTCAAATCAAAGTAGCCTACTGATATCTTAGCATGCTCTTAAGCAAGGTTTACACTATGTAGCAGAGCTACTTGTAGCTCAGCTATATAGCTCTACTACATGTTCAAAAAGTGACACTGGAAATCTGCTATATAGCAGTTTTAAGCCTATTTTCTCAGCTATATAGCAGAAAATGAGCTATCCAAAATTTTCGGTAAACATAAAAGAGAATCAGAGCTATATGTAGCTCTGCTACATAGTCTAAACCTAGCTTAAGATAGGCCGAAATAAGAAGAATTTACGCACAGATGAATCTCAGTACATAATAAATTCTTGCACATTTTCAAGAGAGAACAAAAGACTGATTTTAAATGGGTATAAAATTAATAGAACTAGAACAAGGAAAATACTCTTGTATAAGCGATCATCTTACGATTGTAATCGTATCATTTCCAATGTGAATAATATGATCTTCCAATCAGATTATTAGCCCGTAATTTTCAAAAACTATTGGTCAATTTTTAGAACCACCAACACTTACGTACACACAATTATTCCTGTTTTGATTTTTTTAGAACATAGTGACGTTGATAAACAATACACGATAATGGAATAAACAAGGTCCAATCGCACAATGATTATTTACATTAAAGTATTAACTCCGCCTAATAACGAGTATTTTAACTTCATTTCAAATATCACAACACTAAGGTGAGGTCAATAAAATATCAAACTCAAATAACTGTAGCAATAAGTAATCCAAAATATATCATTCAGATTTGGCTTCTCTTTGAAATTTGACACACAAATTTAGTAGGCCACTTAATACTATAACCTACATAATCGTTTAACATTTACATCGATTAAACGAAACGATATTATCTAAGCTTTCAGAAAAATAGTTTGAAAACAAAATGGAATTTTATGCTTTGTAATAAAACAACCAATTTATTTGAAAATTAGGAGAATGAACGATTTTAGCGTGGTAGCTCATCAACTAGATAAGTTTCAGCTTAAAACATATATTTATAATTAGTTATTATTTAAATGCATAACTTTGTTCAAAAGGGCCAAACTGAAAGTTCTTTGTTCTTTGTCAAACTAAAAGACTATTCGTACATCTAACTTAAATTATCTAGACTTTCTAACATAAAATAAGTATATTGTGGTCCCAAAGGTATGGCTTCACTTACATTCCAGCATCGAATGGCATCATTCTTGACTAGCAGAAACTTTCATATCAACTCCTACCATTTGTCTCGACGATACCTGTGAAATGATAATTCATCTATATATTATATATAAAAGCGAAATGGCACTCACTCACTGAGTGACTGACTGACTGACTCACTCACTCACTCGCAGAACTAAAAATCTACCGAACCAAAAACGTTCAAATTTGGTAGGTATGTGCAGTTGGCCCTTTAGAGGCGCACTAAGAAATCTTTTGGCAATATTTACTCTAAGGGTGTAACAATTAAACTCTAAGGGTGGTTTTAAGGGTTTAAGTTCGTCTTTTAGCATGTATATTCTTCTTATTTTCTTAATTATAATTGAAAAATGTCCATACCATATGTTAATATAGAACTATAATCTAGAGAGAGTATCTCTTCGAAACAGTTGTTAACTGGTAACTAAATTAATAATTTTGTCAGGTTGGCATTAAGTTGAGTTGACTTTCTTAGGTTGGCGCCAAGTTGAAGATTGAAATGCATTCATCGCGGAAAAATTTATTGGGCACTGCTTCTCCAATAAGAGCTACTCGCTTCGCTCGCCATATCCGTTTAGCCAGACGTTTAGTCTGGACCCCTGACTGGATCGTCCTAACATGATAAAAATGCTCAAATGAAAAATGCAGGCGAGCGAAGCGATCCTTTTCATCTCATTCTTAGACGATCCAGTCGGGGGTCCAGGTGGCGGAGCCCCCTGATATAGCGGATATGGCGAGCGAATATTATATAGCGAGTATAACAATGTTCTACAACATTGACAGTGACTCAGTCGAATTTTTATTGTTTATTTATTTAAACAGTATATTGTTACTTACAGTCACTGACTGTGCTGAGTGGAGTTGGGAGAGTTAAGATCAGCAGAGAACATCATCTGACTTGGCTGTTGGCCAAAATGGAGAGGCATCGCCGAATCAACTACCTGAAAATTAGAAAGTATTCAACAAATTCAGTTAATTATCAATTAGACTGGATATGATCATGATACAATATAGCAATAACGTGAGAGCATTCTATGCATAAGTTTAAACGGCAATTAAGAGAAGAGAAAAAACCTCTTTTATTAACCTGCTTCGTTGTTTTAAGGTGAGTACAGATTTACGCGCCGCGAACACGAGCAATTCACTTTTCATCAGCTGATTATATCTGTATTTGTACAGAAACGGTAAGATACAGATATAAAATGCTTGGCATCAGCTGATTAAAAGTGAATTGCTCTTGTTCGCGGCGCGTATATCTGTACGCACCTTTATACGTTAAAATTCGAAATGATTTTGAGCATTCTTATCTGAGTACAAATCTGAAAAGAGTGGATGATAAAACTAATTGGAGATAAAAGAGTATTTTATATACTGTACATTGAACGGTATTGTATTCATTCAATAAGGATGATAATATTTATTAAATGCCGGACATTGCTTAAAACAACTGAGTACAGTAATTACAATTGGATGGTCTCAACTACTCGAAATGTAATTAAACTGCTAAACAAGCCTAGGTGTTTCAAAACACTGCAGTTATTTAAGACTAGAAAGACAACATGAAACAAGCAAGGTTCGAATATGATAAAAATGAAGAAAATAAGTTATAGCTATCTGCTTATAGATGGCTGAAGTACATTACAGGCTGGGCAAAATGAACACGTTTATACACACCGATTTCTCACCGAAAGAAAACCCAGATTGTCGATACACCAACCCAAACGACTAATCGAGCCGTTCTCATATTTATCGATTGTCGGCCGATATCTCAGAATATAATTGTCCTCTGATGGACTAATTCTCACCTAATTCTTAGCCGGAGGAGAATTGGGAGTGTCGGTTGAATTTTGACCAACAGCTGATTATCAGCCAGTTGGAGAATTGGTATTATCAGGTAATTGCAGTAGGCAGGTATTTATGAGGTGAATCACATATATATAGCACTAAAAGTGCAACTAATAACATTTTAAGGCTTTCTAGATCACATACAACCTTTCTACAAAAATCATTTGTTTTCCTTGGTCCCAAATTTTTCAACAATGTGCCTGATTCAATTAAAAGAGCAAATACTATTTTTCCATTTAAAAAACAGATTTTCAAATGGCTTATTAGTATTTCACCAGAGCTTATTGAGAGTTTATTCATTGGAATTAATTAATTTCTTTGTAAATCAATAGTACTTGTACACATGTAATTTCTATTCTTCAATTGTATGAATGGTGAGTGAATGTAGTAGTAGCATTAACAAATTTTTTTACAAGAGACTCCTATACTTGCAAACAATTTTTTCATAATTTAGCAAGTAGTATTTTTGTTTTGACCAATTATAATATTAATAATTTTGTATGATGTAACAAAACTTCATTTTGTTTTGTTAAATCCTAGTTGGATAAAGTGTATCATCTACAAATGTTTTATAATGTAAAGTGTCATTTATGATGATGTCAAAATAAAAGTGTTTTGATTTGATTTTGAGAACAATTCCGAGTGTCGGCCGACAATCAGTAGTTGTGAAAACGACAATTCGGAGGACATTCTGGGTGCCGTATCGGCGAGAAATCGGTGTCAATGAAAACGACCAATGAAATGAGAAGAAGAAATGCGACAGGTACGCTTTCCTAAAAATCCACTTATTTAAAAACGTGAAATACTATAGAACTATAAAACGCTCACTGTAGAAGAGTGTACCTCAGCAGCGGTAGAGGTTGGCGGTGGCGGAGGGGGTGGAGCCACCGGCGTGCCGATAAACTGCTGATTTGAGGGCGCATGCACACTAGCAGGATAGGGCACGGTGACAATCTGCGGAAAGAGTCCGTAGCGAGCCATCAACAGCTGCTCGCTCACTCGTCGCAGCTCGTCCTGCTGTTGCATTATGTGCTGTTGCAGCTGCTCGTGTTTGCGTTGCAGCTCGTCTTGCAGCTGCATCTGTGCCGAAGTCATCACCAGCGGCTGCGATGTGTCCGATGTCTGCAAAATTAGTCAAATTCACTTCTGGGCTTCGATGATTCATAGAGAAAAATTGGCATAAGAAGATAAATTTGTTCCAAATTTCAAATAGATTTTGGTTAACTCATGCCAAATATAGTCAACTACTGTCTACTAGTGAGCCCCTGGCTGGAGAACTCGCTCGAAATGCCTCTGATATTCTGTCAGCTGTTCTATTGAAAGCAACGGAAAGTCGAGTTGTAAAGTTGTATTGAGTTACTTAACATTGCTTTACTTATGTAAAGTCAGAGACTTATCTAAGACAGAGGATCGGCAACGTTGTTGTGCAATCTTTCTCCAGTGTCATTATAACGTGGACCTCACTGAAATGTACCTCGACAGCAGGTGTTGGATGCAGGTGTATAGAGGTGAGCATAGCCGCAGGTGCCGGAAAACTGGCCGCCAGTACTGGCTGCACGGGGATGGCTGCGGCTGACACTGGATACGCTTGCGGCTGCAGCTGCGGTTGAGTCTGCGGCTCCGCAAACCCGGTCACCAGCTCCGCAGGCGGCGGCTGCTGTGGTTCAGACTGCACCAGCATGGTTTGCCCAGTTGTCGCACGACTGGTTCTCGTTTTTTGCTGCAATCAAATAATATGATAAAGTCTTGATTTTTTGTAAAAAAAAAATAAACTTGAATAATAATTGAGTGAGAATTGGATTGACATTATTAAAATTAAGAACATAACCATCTTCTTTGAACTTATGAAGTGTAATCATAACCTATTTTGGACAATTTCTATCTAAATTTGGGAAAGGTACAGTTTTGGGCTTCAAGCCTGTTGTTCCTTTCCCAATCATTCATAATTGAGAATGATATTGTATGTATCAATGCATAAATAAATAAATGAATGAATGAATACTAACCAGAATTCGGGAGAGAGTCAGGTTTGGAATTAGCTGATGTCCTCTCCAAATCAATGTCTATAATTACTTTTCTTGCCCTATTACCATAGGTAAGGAAAGTATTGCTTTCCAAAAAAAAATTAAGGTACCCCGATTTCAAGTTTTCTATACGTTTCAAGGTCCCCCGAGTCCAAAAACATGATTTTTGGGTGTTGGTCTGTGTGTGTGTGTGTGTGTGTGTGTGTGTGTGTGTGTGTGTGTGTGTGTGTGTGTGTGTGTGTGTGTGTGTGTGTGTTGTGTGTGTGTGTGGTGTGTGTGTGTGTGTGTGTGTATATATATATGTGTGTGTGTGTGTGTGTGTGTGTGTGTGTATGTGTGTATGTGTGTATGTCTGTGAACACGATAACTCCATTCCTAATCAACCGATTGACTTGAAATTTTAAACTTAAGGTCCTTATAGCATGAGGATCTGACAATAAGAAATTCAATAAAATTGAATTCAAGATGGCGGCTAAAATGGCGAAAATGTTGTCAAAAACATGGTTTTTCGTGATTTTCTCGGAAACGGCTCCAACGATTTTCTTCAAATTTATACCATGGATAGCTATTTATAAGCCCTATCAACTGACATGAGTCTCATTCCTGGGAAAATTGCAGGAGCTCCGTAATATTCTTGAGAAAAATGGCGGATAATCACTAAAAAACCATGTTTTTCAAGGTTTTCTCGAAAACGGCTCTAACGATTTCCTTCAAATTTATACCATAGATAGCTATTTATAAGCCCTATCAACTGACATGAGTCTCATTTCTGGGAAAATTGCAGGAGCTCCGTAATATTCTTGAGAAAAATGGCGGATTATTACTAAAAAACCATGTTTTTCACAATTTTCTCAAAAATGACTTGACCGATTTTTTTCAAATTTATACCCTGTATAGTTATTTATCAGCTCTATTAACTGGCATGAGTCTCCTTTCTGGGAAACTAATGAGGGGTCCACCCCATCCTTGAGAATTGGACTTTGTAGCCTCCTTCTCGTGCATGAGGTAGGTAGGTAGCGCAGTTCATAGAAAGAACACATAGTCGAGATATTTAATCTATAGAACAGCTGTTTTGACGACTTTTGAGAAATATCATCGAATTTCACAATTTACACAAAGGAAAAAGTACTCTGAAAACAATTATATATACAGTATACAGATATACAGTAGTCTGATCGTAGTGTCAAATATGTTGCTGCCAATCGTCATTATGTTATTCCCCTAAATTATTCTCCTTTAAGAATGGGGCTTACAGTTCAATGAGCAAGGAAAGTTGTGTGAGTGCGCCACACCAGATTTTTTGTACTTGTTTTTGAATGAAATGTATATCAAGTTGAATACGATTTATGGAGTTACCTCTCGACCCGTGGAAGAAAAGTGATACTTTAGTTCAGTATTCTGCACAAAGAGTACAATACGACACTATAGTGAGATTCACGTTATAATGGCAGTATTTGATTAACATTGGTGTTCCTATTCTTGTGTATCATTCGACAAAGCATGTAGAGCTACTCTTTTCTAGCTCCGCAACGTTGCCAGATCGACTTTTAACCATTGATTTATTTCCTTCATCTTTCACAAATACAATGTAGAAACATAATAGATTCGACCAAATATTCAATCTTGATTATGAAAATGTATAATTATATCATTGAAAAATATATTTTCTCGACAAATAAAATATAATTGATTATTCTAGACAAGTGGAGTGATCCGTGGTCTAGTGGATAGAGTGCTTGCGTAGCAGCACAGAGATCCCGGGTTCAATCCCTCTCATAACCAAAAGTTTTTTAACCAGATCACTCCCGTGTTATCGGATGGGCACGTTAAACTGTCGGTCCCGGCTGAAGTATGACAGTCGTAAGGCCCATTGACGGCTTAAATTATATATTCAGGCGGTGGGACCTTCCCGCAAGGGACTCCCCACCAACAAAAGCCATACGAATTTACTTCTAGACAAGAATGATCAGTTAACATTGCATGAGTTATACCGGTATCAGCTATCCTCTACAAGTGATAATGTTGCAGAGAATCGGCATCGCTGTTCTCATATCTTTCCCCACTGCCATTATAACGTGGACCTCACTATAGCAATACTCCAATGTTGTATGATATCTACGAAATCAGGTTTGAAGCATTTGAGGCCGAATGCCTACTGATATTCCAACATTGTAATATATAGTCAAGAGAAGAGATGATTCTTCTAATGAAGGGAAGAAATTATATTTTCTCATTACAATAATTATTAATTAACACCTTATATAAAATCAATTAACGATGTGAGTAGTAAAATCGCCAATAGAAAAATCTGCTGTGGTACACTCACACAACTTTCCTTGCTCATTGAACTGCAAGCAACATTCTTAAACGAGAATAGTTTAGGGGAATAACATAATGGCGATTGGTGGAAACATATTTGAAACTTTGGTCAGACTACTGTATATGTGTATATAATATAATTGTTTTCAGAGTACTTTTTGGTTTGTGTAAATTGTGAAATTCGATGATTTTTTTTAAAGTTGTCAAAAAAGCTGTTCTACAGATGAAGTATATCGACTATGTGTTCTCTTTATAAACTGCTCTACCTACGTACCTCATGCACGAGAAGGAGGTTACAAAGTCCATTTCTCAAGGATGGGGTAGACCCCCCCTCAGTTTCTCAGGAAGGAAACTCATGCCAGTTGATAGAGCTGATAAATAACTTACAGGGTATGAATTTGAAAAAAATCGGTCAAGTCATTTTTGAGAAAATCGTAAAAAACGTGGTTTTTTAGTAATCATCCGCCATTTTTCTCAAGAATATTATGAAGCTCCTGCAATTTTCCCAGAAATTAGACTCATGTCAGTTGATAGGGCTTATAAATAGCTATCCATGGTATAAATTTGAAAAGAATCGTTGGAGCTGTTTTCGTGAAAACCGTGAAAAACATGATTTTTTAGTAATTATTCGCCATATTTCACAAGAATATCACGGAGCTCCAGCAATTTTCCCAGAAATGAGACTCATGTCAGTAGATAGGGCTTTTAAATAGCTATCCATGGTATGAATTTAAAGAAAATCGTTAGAGCCGTTTTCGAGAAAACCGTGAAAAACATGGTTTTTTAGTAATTATCCGCCATTTTTTCCGCCATCTTGAATTGAATTTTATTGAATTTCTTATTATCGGATCCTCATTGTATAAGGACCTTAAGTTTAAAATTTCAAGTCAATCGGTTAATTAGGAATGGAGTTATCGTGTTCACAGACATACACACATACACACACACAGACCAACACCCAAAAATCATGTTTTTGGACTCAGGGGACCTTGAAACGTATAGAAAACTTCTTTTTGGAAAGCAATACTTTCCTTACCTATGGTAATATGGCACGGAAAGTAATAATGAGTGCAAATAGAACTTACTTCCGTTACAAGCACATCTTCTGCTCAAGACTGGTCTTCCTTAGCATTAAACTGAAACTCTATAGAACGCTTATCGAGCCTATTGCTACATACGGATGCGAAGCATGGACACTTCTCATGAATGACATAAAAGCTCTTAGAGTCTTCGAACGAAAAATTATCAAAAGAATATGGGGACCCATAAGAACAGCTGAAGGTTGGGTCATTCGAAGTAATAAAGAGGTAAATAGAATACTTGGAATGGAAGATTTTGTACGTTTCATAATGTCGCAACAGATACGCTGACTTGGACATGTTGAGAGGATGAATAGAGAAAGGTTGCCAAAGGCCATATTGAAGGCACAAGAAGAAGAGGGAGACCAAGGAGGAGGTGGCTGGAAGATGTGGAGAGAGATCTGGGAATTAGGGGATGGAAGAGAGTTGCTGGTGATAGAGACAGATGGAAAGGAATTGTCATGGAAGCCAAGGTCCACATAAGGACTGTAGTGCTAAAGGAAGAAGAATAGAGAAGAAGATAAATATCAAATGTGAGGCGGAATAGGCACATATGCCTATCCTTGAAGGCCAGAAGAATAAGAGGAAGAACATGAAATGAATGACTTACAGGCGTCCTCCGTTGCCTGGAAGCTGGTGAGTCAGCGCTCATCTGGTTTGAGTCGGATCCCTGATGCGATCTTTGGCCGTGTCTGCTGCTACTTCTTTTCGAGTATCTACTTCCGCCGTGCGTTTTGTTCACTGTCAATCATACAACAAACATTCATTCAACAAAATTGAACTAACTGTCAAATTAAAACTACATACTCATTGCAAGCTTCTGGGGAACAAAATTCAGCTAGTAATTCTGACTGCAACTGTCCTGTGTTTTAAAACGTAGATTTCATAAAGTATTTGGGTGCTATTGATAAAAGCCTCAGATGGAATCATCACATAAATTTAATTAATAGGGAATTGAAATGTATAAACTTTAAATTATATAAAATCAATAGAAAACAAATTGAAGCTGTTTATTTTGCTATAGTTCAAGATATGGGATCACAGTATGGGGAGGGACATATGATTCTCACATTAATGGGCTATTCATTACACAAAAAGCTGTAATCAAAACTACTATACTTAGAAACCAAGAGACTTTCCTACTCATCAAGTATTCAACGATTTTGGTGTTATGACTCTGAGGCAATTGTATAAGAAAATATTTTAAAAAATCATAATATTCATAATCCATAAATATAGTACCATTATATTCCAGGTACAAGGTCAATTATACGGACCATTATCTAATTAATGCTAAAAATGTTTCTAACGAATATACATAGCTTACGTATTGACTTAGAAGACCAATCATTGGAGTACTGATCAGAAGATTCAAGAGATAGATCAGTGTCTCGACTGTTCTCAGAGTCAGGCATATCAGCATTCTTCCTCATCTGCTTTAAAACGTTGATGTAGCTAGAAAAGAAAAAACAGTAATACAATTTCTCGAATCATACAAGAATACAAATTAGCCTACAATAGTGAGGTCCACGTTATAATGGCAGTGTTTGATTGGCAATGGTATTGCTATCCTTGTCTATCATTCAACAAAGCAGATAGCGCTATCTCTTTCTCGCTTTGCTCTGTTGCCAGATCGTCTTTCAACAATGTAGAATTAATAATTAATTAACAAAATATCCCATCTTAATTTTAAAAATGCATTATGAAATTATTGAAAAATATAATTTCTTGCTTAATAAAATATAATTGATTATTTTAAATGAGAATGAACAGTTAATATTACATCAATAAACCTGTAACAGCTACCGTCTATAGAAGACATTGACAAGACAGGTTCGGCAACGTTGATCTTTCTCCACTGCCATTGTAACGTGGACCTCACTATAGAAACAATATTTGGAAATGTATTGAATTATTGTATAGTTGTATAAAGTTTATTCTATTCTATTTGGAAGGAATTTGAGAGAAAAAAGCGTTCAACTTACCTTACAACTCTATGAGTACAAACAATGAATTCTGGTTTTGAATTCCATTGGTGATAAGTGATATAAAATCTTGTTTGTAACCAAATCCATTGTTGTCCTTTCGTCAGAAACCTATAATAACAGGAAGTTCCCTCTCCTTTTTGCATCACTGGAACAGAAAATTACATAAAATAGAATAGAATAGAATAGAATGACTTTTTTATTTATGTTGACGTGGCGAAGTTTGGACAATATTGTCCACTCTACCACTTAACCACGTCGTTAGCAAACAATACAATACAAAATATGCAGAGATAACAAAAAAAAATTGAAGCAAGAAATGACAATAAAATGTAATAAATATGAGAGATCAATATTGAATAATAAAAGTATTTTAGAAAATAAGTGTTTTCCAATAAACTCAATCACTTCACTGCTGAAAGAAAAAGCAAAAAATAAATTAAAACAAAATAAAAGACAAGCTACTGGAGAGAATTAATACAGTAAGAATTGGAATCAAAGATGAAATTTGTTTATTTTATGAATAGTGGATATGGATATGAGGAAAAAGAACCTGTGTAGGCCTAACAGTATTCAATACCTGGGAAAGAGAATAAAGAAAAGTGGGGAAAGATAGCAAATAAGAAGATTTTAAATAGGTAAAATTTTGAAAAGAAAGAGGATAAGATGTAGCTACCTAATCAATACATATTTTTGAGAATTGTAATAGATACAGAATTGCAATGCAATACGTTTTGCAGAATAAAATGTTTTATAGACAAGGAAAAAAAACTGCGAAAATAATAGAAATTAAAAAGACAAGCACACACCAGACATTGAACATTCACACTCGTGAGCATCCTATCAGGATACTGATAAATTTAATGAAAAAATTAGGTATTAAGTATGGACACAAGAAAGTCTTGATAGATTATTATTGAAGGTAGTAACTTGAAATTCATACAGAATCATGCAAATCATAAGGAGAAATATAAAATACAGAGGAAAAAACCCTCCCCAGGTGTTCGAATGCTGCAACTCACACAAATCTCCGTCTGTCTGCATGCAGACGTTTGAATTTTTCT
The DNA here is from genome assembly GCF_014356525.2 of Nilaparvata lugens. NCBI lineage: Eukaryota > Metazoa > Arthropoda > Insecta > Hemiptera > Delphacidae > Nilaparvata > Nilaparvata lugens. The sequence continues at coordinate 64,867,162 of NC_052508.1, read as the reverse complement.
CCATCTGTCTGGATACGTTTTGAATGTCCGGTGCTGTGTGCGTTCGCCTTTATGCGTATGTAAGTACTTTTTGTGTAGTTGAGAAGTTGATATTGTGGTAATTATTCATATTAAATGAAAAAGACTAAGAAACTGTCAAGAAACCACTGATTTGTCAGTGGTTTTTTGACAATTTCTTAGTCTTTTTCATTCAATACGTATGTAAGTACTTATTTTTATAGATATTTTGTTGTAATCAATGCATTGAGAATTTTAATTTCAATTTGAATTATTAAATCCAAACATAATTCAAATACAAGTTCATAGAACAATATAGAACGTCAACTTGTATTTAGAATCTGAAAACTGGAACGTCAATGTGGTTTTTTGACAATTTCTTAGTCTTTTTCATTCAATAAGTATGTAAGTACTTATTTTTAGAGATATTTTGTTGTAATCAATGTATTGAGAATTTTAATTTCAATTTGAATTATTAAATCCAAACATAATTCTAATGCAAGTTTATAGAACAATATGGAACGTCAACTTGTATATAGAATCTGAAAAACTGGAACGTAAACTTGTATTTAAAATATGAAAAACTGGAACGTCAATATGGAACGTCAATATGGAACGTCAACTTGTATTTAGAATCTGAAGAAATGGAACGTCAATATGGAACGTCAACTTGTATTAAGAATCTGAAAAACTGGAACGTCAATGTGGAACGTAAACTTGTATTAAGAATATGAAAAACTGGAACGTCAATGTGGAATGTAAACTTGTATTTAGAATCTGAAAAACTGGAACGTCAATGTGGAACGTAAACTTGTATTTAGAATCTGAAAAACTGGAACGTCAATGTGGAATGTAAACTTGTATTTAGAATCTGAAAAACTGGAACGTCAATGTGGAACGTAAACTTGTATTTAGAATCTAAAAAACTGGAACGTCAATGTGGAATGTAAACTTGTATTTAGAATATGAAAAACTGGAACGTCAATGTGGAAAGTCAACTTGTACTTAGAATATGAAAAATTGGATGATATTTTTCAAATGTTTTTGATAGGAATACTCGGGTTAATTAAGTTAAGACTATTTATGGTCAAAATATTTTATTACTGACAGAAAAGTTGGGGTAGAAATTTTCAAAGAATAGCTTCACTTGTATGGGGGGCTACTTTATTGAAAATTAATAAAAACAATATAAAACATGTACAAAAGTTACCCTTTTTATTTAAACATTTAAAAAACATTTCAACGACTAGTTTCAGTCTACTATGGCAATTTTTAAGTTAAAATGAAAAATTATAATGAAATAAATTTTCATTTCAACTTGAAAATGGCCAAAGTAGTCCAAAACTAGTCGTTGAAATGTTTTAAAGTTTTTAAAATGTTTTAAATAAAAAGGGTACTACATGTTTTATATTGTTTTTATTAATTTGCTTAGTATCTTTGCAAAGATTTGCTTATGTATCTTGCCATTCTTCGACAAGGGATACACAACATTTATTCCATTATATTACCATTATTTGAAAGAGATCTGAGTCTATATAGACAGTTTAATTTCATCACAGAATTGCACACTTTAATATTATGTCAATGGACAAAATTATTTATCAATGCACAGTGACAGGATAAAGAAATATTATAGAAAGAGTTATTACTTTACTCACAAGCTTCATGACATGAAACAACTCGATCTAGATCGTCAACATGGTAGTAGTCATATCCTGAAGTGCCCAACACCTCGAAAGGTAAGTAACCAATAATTGGAGGTGCCCTGTGAAAAACATTAATTTAGTTTTAGTTGATGATGTAGATCGTGAGATTATACCTGAGATTACATGAAAATTCACTCTAATCGAAAGTATAGAGTAACAAACAGGTCCAAACGCTCATTAAATTTGCACAATCTGAATTGCGCATTCCGGTTTGCCCAGGGTTTTCACCGTTGAATGGGTCCCTCTAAAAACGTTGCAACTGACAAAATTTCAGAAAGTGATGCTTCAGTGTAAAGACGTTGGTGGAATGAAACTCTGCCTAGTGATGGCATCTGTGGTTGATGGTATGCACTATTTTATAAAAATACAGTGCGAACTATCAAACATAGATGTCACTGCTGGGTGGGGAACATGGAAGTAAGAAAAACATGGAACTGAAGTCCAGAATAGAGATTGCAGCAGAAACGAACCGGTAGGCGTGGCTACTACTCTAACATCGGCTAACTTCGTTAACAATCGGTTGATCCGATCAATGAGGTTGATCCTATCCCTATAGTGCGGTCCACGTTATAATGACAGTGGATAAAGATAGGAGAATAGCGATGCCGATTAATTAATTAATATATAATTAATTATATTTCCACACTGTCAAAAACATACTTGACATCGTTGTGGACCTAGAAAAGGATAGTACCACCGGCTTTGTCGAATGATAGACAAGGATAGCAAAACCAAAGTTCATCAAATACTGTCATTATAACGTGGACTGCACTATAGTGATCTTATACCACTGGTGGGCGGGGCCTATCGTCTACTTTTGAGCTCAGTTTGCCAAGCTGCTGCAGGCTGCCAGGTTCAGTTCCAGGTTTTCTTATTTTCATGGTGGAGAATCATTCAAGGTTCAAACCTTGAATACTACTTGAAACAGGAGGTCATGACACTCGTGTTCCTTATGGAGCGGCCATTTAATGGGGTCTTTATGGCGGCACATATGAAAATCCAATCTAATTCGATTTGCTCATAACAAAATTAACCATTTTAAAAACAATTTTCTAGTTCAGATAATATGTGAATTCAGGTTTTCAATTTTTTAATAATGAAATTTCAATAATAAATGCTTCAATTTTTCATTTATTTATTATTAAAAATTGTTCTTATTTTTGTAACCTAAGGATTATGATTCCTAAGTTTAAAGTTCCCGATCAATCAAATCTGAAAATCAACAACCCAGTTTCTAGTATTTTGCTAAATACTATAATATTATATTATCTACAATTATAACAGCTGAAAATAAATTTGAAAATTGGTGAACTTGAACCCCACAAAATGACGATTTTGCAATGCATCACGGGATTGTGTCATGACCTGTATTTATAGACCTTAGAATCATTCTACCAGCGATTTTACACTGAAGCATCACATTGTGAAATTTTATCAGTTGCAACGTTTTTAGAGGGACCCATTCGTATCTAGACACCTAATTAGAGCCGATTTGAAACAGTGGAACAACCATATTCCCTGCGGTTTCAAATCAAATGTTTATATTGTCGTTGACAAATACATGTATTGACAAAGTCGTAGCAACGGAACATATTCCTTAGTCTAAAGCAGCTGAGGTCAGCCAGTTTCTGAGTAAGACAGAACTACATAAAAGTTCTCCTCAATAAAAACCCAACCGTAAATAGCTAGTAGTTCTGTGAACAGTAGACCTCACGCAGTATTCTCATTGAAACTATAGACTTTATGGAAATACAGCAATAGACTGGCTTCTCCAAACATCATCTGGTAATCACTTGTCAGCTGATTTATGATGAATAATTCTATAGTCTGATTTTTACTCTAATATTGGCGTATGAAGGAGACTCCTTTTTCCTTTTATATTATCCTTGAAATGCAGAATTTCCAAAAACCTTGTATATACGTCGACGCGCAATTAAAAAAGGAATATACCTGTCAAATTTCATGAAAATCTATTACCGCGTTTCGCCGTAAATGCGCAACATATAAACATTCAAACATTTAAACATTAAGAGAAATGCCAAACCGTCGACTTGAATATTAGACCTCACTTCGCTCGGTCAATTATTATCAGAAATATGAAATCAGTAACGATTGTCGACTCACCTATGATCTAAGAATAAGAACTTCCATTCAAGACTGTGTCGAGACGTGAACTCGCTTTTAGTTGAATCGACAAGTGACATCTCCCTGATGAGCTGAGGGGTCTGCAGGCGACCAGTTCCCACAAACACCAATCTATCACATAAAAAAAGTATTCATTTATTCATTGATTCATTGATTTAGTATTACCATAGAAGATATGCATAAGAAGATATCTTTAGATATGGGGCGTTTATGTTCAAGATTTCACCGTTAACTAAAGCCGATAGTCCTAGACTAGCCGACAGTAGTTGTTTTTGGTCGAGCTATTTGATGCTGGTACTATTTGATCTCATGGCGAGACCAGGTTAGGCGTGAGATCCAAGAGAGAGGACTGGACTGGAGGAGGAGAGGAGCTACTTAGACATGGCGAGGCATCGTAAACCGCACCCGGGCAACTGCAGACGGAGATCGATAATGATGATGATGACTATTTGATCTCATACTGTGCCGTTATTTTACTCTTACCTGGCCAAAACGGTAATAATAGACTGTAGTCGATATTAATCGGCTTGCGTTGACAAGAAATCTGCTTGAAATTTGGATCACGAAATATCTAAACCATGGGATATCTTCTTATGCTACATTTTCTCTGTGGTAAGTTATTACACACACTTTCAGAATAATAAATGTAAAATTTACACACGTTGTGATTACAGTTATTATAAATCAAGGTTACAGGTCACATGATTTGTGAATGTGAGTTACAAGTTAGCTATAGTGATTTCATTGAAGATCTGTTCAGTTTTCCAATTTTCAAAATAAGAAGATTGAATATCGACGATTTTTATTTATTTATTAGTGCAAATGAATAACGTACCTTGTATCTGATTCACCAGAGAACCCTGAGTAACAATTGGAAGAGCTACGGTTGTCAATCTGTAATGAATCCAAGTCAGCTCCTGAAACATAAAAACATGAACAAATTTATGCAAAATACTCTTTATCAAGCAATAAAAACCAATGTTATTTGAACGTTATTCTAACTTATTATTTATACACCATCTATATTTTTCACTACGATAATTTGTTTTTAGTTCTTATTATTTTTTCGGCGCTATTTATTCAACTTGTAGAAATAGCCCAGATTATGGATTGTATTGCATAGAAGAAATTATTTAGATTTAAAATATTATATTTAGAATGTTAGACTAAATGCATCCCGACACATAGACTCTATAGTGGGATGCTACACACGTTATTGACCGAAGCGAAGCTGAGGTCTTAGTTTCGACTCGATCGGATTTTGTCTGTGTGTTTGTTTGTACCGCAGTTACAGTCGCAGTTATTGTCCGATTTGGATGAAATTTGGTATACAAGTTCTTTGAAACAAGGCGCAGAAACGTATGTGTAACGATTTTTGATAAGACCTCCGGTTTTAATATAAATTGTGCCGCTCTAAAATGTGCTGTATTGAATGAATGGTATCGTTGGAATGCTATCGATAGAGGACAAGAGCTGTCAGCGGTGAACGAACCTTGAAACGTCTGAGCCGCTCCAAATCATACTGTATTTATTAATTGAAGAAAACTTCTCACTTGATTGCACTATTTCTTCCTTTTTCAACACGATATTTCCCTGTTTCATAGATGAATAGTTTCTAGACCTACCGAACCGGCCGGAGACATCACAGCTTAGTTAGCTCTTGTTTTCGTTTTAGTATGAGATCGGAAACCGACTTGTGAGCATGAACATTCTGCATAGGCATAACAAGCCGCCATAAAATTGAATCCACTTTTCATGAAAAACATTATTAGCAACCTCCTGTCATTGTCACCAACAAACCCATCTTATTTAGAATCATTTCCCGTCTCACTATCGTCTGTGAGACGATTCATCGTCTAAATTGCCTACTGCATATTCCATTTTTCTGTCAGTTGACCGATTTCTTATAATTAATTGTTCGAAAATTTATAATAATGTAAATATGGGGACGATATGAAGGTACCTCCTTGAGAGACATTTATAAGTCCTGTGTCCCTGGAAACAATGTCTTTAGCACTTTCAATGGAGAAAATAATAGATGTCATGGATAAATCTTCACAATATACTGTACTTTCTTAATGGCCCTTCTTATTAGTTTGAAAGTTGTAGGCTATTCATGAGCGATGTCTACTGTTCGCAGAACTACTAGTTTATGAAAATTAATCCAAGTATGTAACAGACTATTTTCCCATATTGTAAATGTGTTTTTCATGTTTAATAAATAAATACCTCTGACTTGGGTTACATGACAGAGAGAAAATAAAAAAATGAAAATGATCTAGCAGAAAATTTAAACTACTAACTACGAAATTAAAAATTATGTTTCTCATTAGTGCACTATTGTTAATTGAACATCTGTCAAATATTTTCAACAGAATTTCTTAAATATTAGACCCATTACTCTATTAGCGTGCCATATTAACTACAAAGATTTACTAAAAAAATGCGAGTCAGGTTTTGGTGAGAAAAGTTGTGGAATACTCACTGAAATATCCAACAAACTGGACCAATTCGTAGATGGCTTCTTCTTTGAAATCAATATTACCTCGCTTACAATGACAAATAAAGGAGATTTGGTTATCTGAAAATGAAATGATAATTAAAATAATACACCTGATCGTTTAAACTAGAATTTTAGTTCAACATTTTTGGAGAGAGTGGCCCTTGATGGTATTTTCATGAATATAAAATTATTTTAAATCTCATTTCAAATTTTCAACTAACCTTTGGTCTGGTCATACTGCACGTTGGTTGTTGGATTCAGAAGAATGTTATACAGTTCTGAATGATCATAATCAAATATAATGTCATAAATTGTCGTATTAAGAAGGTCATTCTGTAAAAGAAAAATTACAATTAGAATCAATAGAGCTGTAAGTTGGATTGAATAAGGATACTCTTGTATTTGAATTTGGATAACTCAATTCAATTCATTTTCATTTATTTCCTTTCAAATTGTAAAAAATATAATATAGGGGACCGAGCTCCACTCTGGAGTACAAAATCATGAAAAATTTCTTACGAAAGAAGAAATTCATACAGAAATGTTCTAATCACAGTGAATCGAGATTAATTCCCAGAGAAATGCAAAAATTTCCCTCACAAAGGCCCGGTTGCACAAAAGCCGGTTAAATTTTAATCCTGATTGATTTCACGTAAACCAAATCAGAGAAGACCATTTCAAAAAGATGGTTCTACTGGAATTAATCACGATTAAAAATAGCCCCGCTTTTTTGCAACCGGCACTAAGTACCTGATTGAATGATTACAAAAGTTCAACAGCTGAGTCATAATTTTGAAACAGTCCCACACACATGAACTCGCTCACTCACTTCCATCATCAGCAGACGACGAAATAATTATTATCAGCTGTTTTTCCAAGGATGAATAATAATTATCCTTTTGATGTCCTTCAGCGAGTTTTCCCAGTGATGAGACCTAGTGCAATTGAATTTTTATATTATAAACCTACTATGTACCTACTAATAAACCTACTATAAACCTACTAATTGAAATATATACATATAAACATCCAAAAATCTGAACATATAAAGACAAGTTGCTCGTTTAATAGTATAGGATTTCCTATTTTAGTAAAACAATATTGAAACTTGAAGAACCCTTTATTATTTAAAATATTACAACGACTAGTTTCGACCATAACTTAGGTCATTTTCAAGTTGAAATCTATTTCAACTTTTTTCCTATTTTAGTGATAATAATGCGAAATATTTCTTTTATGTTTGGTTTTGAAGCATCTAAATTTGAAAATCTACTTTGTGAAAATAATTAAGGACTGCAAATTTTGTGAAGTGTACAACTACAAGACTTAACCTATTTCGGACTATGCGTAACATTATCTAAATTTGGAAGAGGAATAGCACAAGGTTACCTTATTCTTTCCCTCCCTATCATTAATGTATACTTCATTGTATGAATCGATAAAGAAAGAAAGAATACAGATTTTCAAATAGACAAGAACAACTTAATTAATGACTCCATGCAAAAACAATAAGCATTATTTTCAAGTTCGACAGTAATAGATGACAGTTGGACAGTTGTTCATGAGTTGACTTTCCAAGTGAAACAAAAGTGTGATTAGAATAGCTAACTTATTAATAATGCATGATCAATTTTCAGAAGTAATAATTGATCCGAATTCATTGAACTTGCTTGCAGAACAAGTTGAACAAGAAATTCAGTTGATTCCAAGAATAGTTATTGATTTTATCGTTTGAGCTGATGAAAAAACTTACTGGTAAGTGTCCAAGAAGCGACGTTATACTTTCTGATGCATACAATATTCGTCCCGAAGAAGAGAATACCATGATAAAGCCGTCAAGAGCCTGAAGAACAACCCAAATATTTTATTCACTTTCATTCATTCATTTATTTCTCAACATAATTACAAACAAAACAATTTACCAGTATTGATCAGAATAAGCACACATACGGAATTGTAATCTCTAACATATTGAGATAACAAACGGAAATTAACATTATACACCACATTTAATGTAACCAATATCGGGGCACCGAGCTTCGCTCGTTATTTTTACTTTCCTTGCCCTATTACCATAGGTGAGGAAAGTATTGCTTTCCGAAAAAAATTAAGGTACCCCAATTTCTAAATTTCTATACGTTTCAAGGTCCCCTGAGTCCAAAAAACTGGTTTTTGGGTATTGGTCTATATATATATATATATATATATATATATATATATATATATATTATATATATATATATATGTGCGTCTGTGTGTGTGTGTGTGTGTGTGTGTGTGTGTGTGTGTGTGTGTGTGTGTGTGTGTGTGTGTGTGTGTGTGTGTGTGTGTGTGTGTAAGTGTATGTGCGTCTGTGTACACGATATCTCATCTCCCAATCAACGGAATGACTTGAAATTTGGAACTTAAGGTCCTTACACTATAAGGATCCGACACGAACATTTTCGATCAAATGCAATTCAAGATGGCGGCTAAAATAGCGAAAATGTTGTCAAAAACAGGGGTTTTCGCGATTTTCTCGGAAACGGCTCCAACGATTTCGATTAAAGTTATACCTGAAATAGTCATAGATAAGCTCTATCAACTGCCACAAGTCCCATATCTGTAAAAATTTCAGGAGCTCCGCCCCATTTATGCAAAGTTTGATTTTAGATTCTCAATTATCAGGCTTCAGATACAATTTAAACGAAAAATTTTGAGTGGAAAAGATTGAGCATGAAAATCTCTACAATTAATGTTTAGTAACATTTTTACCTAAAATTTAAAATAAGCTCGAAATTCGAGAAAATGTTATTATTTCAATTGCAAACTGTTGGCAACTGTTGATTCTATTAAATCATTCACTATGAAGAGATAGCAGACCTCGTGTGTCTCCAGCGTATAGTCCTGTCACCAGCTGGCTTAGATCTTTGAATAGTAGACTTGAGATGCGCGGGAACACTAGCGTCAGGTGATAAATTTTCATAACGTTAAGGAAAGTTGTGTGAGTGCGCTACACCAGATTTTTATTTATTGATAAACAGAACACAACTCTTTAAAATGATCATGTTTATATTTTACAGCTGGCTATACGTCAGCTTATGAATTTCGGGGATGCGATATTTTGATTTTCCACAGAATCACTCGCTCACTTTTTACTATCCACAAACGATGAAAGTCTCAGCTGTTTCAGCCAAGGATGAATTATCCTTTTAATGTTGTTCAGCGAGTTTTTCCAAGGATGAGACCTAGTGCAATCGAATTTTTATATCATAAACCTACTATGTTCCAAATTTGGTGAAAATCGTTAGAGCCGTTTTCGAGATCCGTTGAACATAAATAACCATATAACCAGATAAAAAAATATAAACAGATATACAGAAATTGCTCGCTTAATATAATATTCTGATAATGAATAAATATATGTTGCAATCCTCTCTAAGCATAGCTTGTGTTGAGGGATTAATTCTGTCGATTCTTTATTGATTCTTTATCACAAATGACAATGTATCGTCGCCAGGTCTTGCAAGACCCATTGCATACTAACACTACATTATAATGGAAGCAAATGAGAAAATTAGCCCTATTAACGTTTGAACCATTTGGGTTTTGGTTGATGAATTATTTATTTCTGTGGTTGTGAAAACATCACACTCATAACAAAATTTTATAGAAAAATGAGCTTATTTATTTGATTACATAACCTTGGACAACATTAACATTTTATCAAAAGTTTTGGAGAGAAATAGTACCTACAGCCTAGTTTTTCCTCCAATGTCATAATTGTATTATGATTATAGTGTTTTATACAATAAATGAATAAATAAATAAAATCAATTTAAAAGTAAAATTATGTATTATAAAATATGACGCCATGGCATTGAGGTCTGTCTGATTCATTGATAAATTGATTCTACCTTTGATTCCGTTGGGGTCAAAAAGGCAAAGTTTTTTGATAATAATTTATCGTAGTTGCGAAGGTAGGGTAGAAGGTAGAAAGGAACTGAGACATCGAAATTGAATACATTGATTACTACACTTCCAACACTCTAAGCTACCTTCTCTACCCTCTACCTTCGCCGCTCCATTATGTTTTGACTCTTAGATGACGTAATTTTGATTCGATTTCGGAGAAAATGTTGGTAAGCTATAACTTGCATACACTCCAGATATATTCTTAAAATATATGAATTCAGGGCTTACATTATTTGATGGTGTAAACACTGATACTAGTTGTTATAATTTGTATTTTTATTCTATTATTTTATTAATTTCAAAGGGTACTATATTTCTATTTTATGAACTCTAAATATAATTGATATTTATTATAATGAATAATTTATGTGCTATTAAAAATTGGATACTGCCATATTTAACTATATATATCCAACAATATCAATATCCCAATATTTTTTTAAGATGAAAACAAATAGGCCTAATCTGTTTGTAGAAAGTAATTTAACTTATTTTGATGCAATGATACTGACCTCTAATATTAAGTGTGCGAATTCTTCATTGGATAGGAATGAAGGCTTCCACTCCTCTTGAATTTCGTTTACACTTGATCTTACAGCAATTTCTGTTAAACAAATAGAAAACGTATAATGACCATACAGCAAAAATATTTCAAATGGTGATTATAGAAAATTAAGCATTGGAGGCCAAAACATCAACTTATCGAATTGAATCACACATTATATGATAAAGTATACTATTTATTTTTAATAATTCTGTATTTGAAATCAAGTAGGCATAGATTGTGGTTGGAAAGTATTCAAGTTGAAGGTTTGAAAATTTCTAAATTATTCCTATATTTTCAAGTAAATTGCTAGCAATAAATAGCATGACGTTGGTTTCTTTTCACTGAAAGTGATTTGCTCACCAAACTAAGGAAAATTATTTTGAGAACATAGATGTACAACTATTCTGTATGATCAAAGTGAAATATTTTCACTTTGTTATGCCAAAAATTAGAATACTTTACACTCAATACTATAATATTATGAACTAAAATATGAGTAGATTAATTATCTAATCACATAATTCCAGTGCTGTTTTCGAATTGAATCGCACATTACATGATAGAAGCACACTATTTATTTTTAATAATTCTGTATTTGAAATCAAGTAGGCATAGATTGTGGTTAGAACAAGGCCGTACCCAGGGGGTGGGTCACAGGGGTTGGAACCCCCCCCCCCACGAAATTTTATCAAAAATAAAAATTTTCATTTACATGGGAACTAAATTTCTCAAGTAGGCTATTATTTAATTATTTTCATAGGTAAATAAAGAAGAGTTCAAAGTTGAAAACAATTTCTAGTAAAAAGTACGTTACATACACAATTTTGTGGGGCATTAAACGATGCTAAGTCTATTTGTATTGTCTTTTAATTTTCCTATTCACCACAGACCACATAACGGTGGAAATTATATTAAAGTTATCTTTCACATACGTAGCTTATTTAAGGCTGTTCGGTACACTTTTTTTTGAATTGGATAATCTTTTTCAATATAATGCTAAGATCATTATAAGAGTGACAAAAAGTGGCAACTGAAATTTTTAAGTGGTCTAATAAGCGAGTTGTGGGTTATTGAAGTGCTAAACTCAGTTTTCTTTCCATATCATAAACGGTTTCGAATTTTCCATTGGAGTTTTTCTAATACATTCAGTATATCATTGGCTTTGTTCTAATATGCGTTTTTCGCGATTTATGCCAAAATAAACAAGTTATCGAATTTACAAAAAATGTTACTTTTTCATTTATGAACGATATGGGGAATATTTTTTTTTAGTTTGGAAAGATACATTTTTTGAATTTTTAAGAGAAGTTCTGTTAATATAGTCGAAACCGTTTATGATCTGGAAAGAAAACGGATTTAGCAATTCAACGACCCCTAACTCCCATAACTCGCTTATTAGACCACTTAAAAATTTCAGTTGCCACTTTTTCTCACTCTTTTAACGATCTTAACAACTATATTGACAAAGATTATCCAATTTAAATGAAAAAAAAGTGTACCGAACAGCTTCAATGCCATGAGCACCTTTTTGAGCCAGCCTGAGAGAACAACAAACGGCTTTGTATGTAAATGGTCCAAGCGGCAAGCCCATCAAAGCTTCGTTTTGTCAATAAAAACATAATGGTCTGAAAAAGGGTTATTCTAAAATTTTTAAAAGGTTTTATTGGGCCCTCCGGACCACAATGTATGTTAGGACCCCGCCTAGTATCACAACCCCCCCCCCGAAATTTTTTTCTGGGTACGGCCTTGGGTAAGAAAGTATACAAGTTGAAGGTTTCAACATTTCTAAACGATTCCTCTATTTTCAAGTAAATTGCTAGCCTGACGTTGGTTCATTTTCACTAAAAGTGATTTGCTCACCAGTCTGAGAATTGTTTTGAGAACATAAATGTGAGAATTGTTTTGAGAACATAAATGTACAACTATTCTGTATGATCATAGTGAAATATTTTCACTTTGTTATGACAAAAATTAGAATACTTTACACTCAATACTATAATATTATGAACTAAAATATGAGAAAATTAATTATCAAATCACATCATACCAGTGCTGTTTTCTGTCCACTAAGATGAATTTTTACAGAATTCTTGATTCGAAAATTGAAAACATGAATTCTGAAACCAAACAACATTCTGATTTTCTCCCATGAACAACTTCAAAAAATAACTTATGTTTCATTATGAAACCGTTAGCCACTCAATATCAATATTTCAAATTAATGAAATGCAAAACTCTCACCGTTATGATTTTTCAGAAAAGCAATTGTTGATTTCAATACAGTGGATTTATCCATCTTGCGGCTGTTGGTTGATACCATTGAGCTCAACTCGTTGATAAGCATATTGAATTGGTCCCTACGTTTTTTCTCACTCAAGTTTCGTGATTTTCTGTAAATAATAAACATTATGTATATAAATGACAATCTCTCATTCATTAATTTACTCACTTAATCATCACCAGAACTAAAAAACTAACTAAAATACGTTCAAATTTGACATATACCTATGTTACGGTGGCCCAAAGAGGCGTACTAAGAACTGATTTGAGATAAATTCCAAAGATTCGCCCGAAATCGGCGTTTTTTTTTTATGTATACAGGTTTTTTAAGACCAAATGAAAAAATGTTGGAATTTGGTACTGGTGTTTTTGAATTTGGTATTTTGGCTATTATATACAGGTGAATTTGGTATTTTGGTCTACACCTAGGGTGTAGAAATTTTGTGTAGAGGGCTTTGAAATTACGCCAAATATGGCATTAGGCATTATATGGGCGTACTTCTGCGTTTCTGTTTCTTGAAAACTAATGCACAGACGTTTCAAATTTGGTACACACTTACAGCTCAAGTTAAGAAATGTTACTCTGTTGCATATCCATACTTTTTCACTGTTAAAATTAAACTTGAATTTTAAAAAACACCTTTGGAGTGAAAATGCACTTACTTTGGTAGTGACGATCGTTTCGACCTCCATTCATCCATCATCAGACAGATCGAAACGATCGTCACTACCAAATTTTCACTCCAAAAGTGTTTTTTTTTTAATTCAAGTTTGAGAAATGTTACTTTGATTCACAATAATAGAATTTTTTTACAATTGAAATGTTGCTTCATTATTACTGAATTAAGAATGTGTCACCTACATTATATTCTATTGTTCTGTGATCGTTTTTAAATTATAACAGTTAGCAAAACTGTATTATGATTATGTTTGCTACCAAGACAGCATCACTGTTGTCAGGCTGAGCGTGCTAGAAATTTTTCTAATGCGTTCCTCGATAAGCATAATAGGTATGTACTAATAAATCCCAGCAGTTCAAGTGTATAAACTACGATGGGTAAACATATTTAACTTCTTCTAAAAGAGGATTAAAGCACTCATGTAATAAGGTACGATATTCGTTGGAAATTCTTAAGGCCGGTTTCCGAGATCGGGATTTAGCCAAGTTCTAGAATTTGAACAGCTGGAGTCAGAAAATTGGCTTTCCGAGACGGGGCGTTGTCGTAGTTTCTAAGATAATCTTTATTTTATCATTTCTAGAATTGGAAACGTTTTTCCTTGACAAAATAAAACATTACTAAATGATTCAAAATAGCTGAAGCTTCAAACTATTTTCTCTTTATTTTATTTTCTAGTTTTTCGAAATTTGATTTAAACGTGGACTGCGACTATGCCCCGTTTCGGAAAGCCAATTTTCAGACTCCAGCTGTTCAAAGTCTGAAACTTAGATAAATCCTGAGCTCGGAAACCGGCCCTAAATTTCATTTTCTTTATTATACATGTAGGCCATTTAGAAAAGCATTGAAAATAGTAATACATATAATTCACATTATAGTTATACAACATAATTCATAATAATGGATAAAAGACTCATCAATTCAAGGATAAATCAGCCTTCAAAAAGGCTGTGATGACAATATAGGCATCTCGCCAGCAGCCATTCCTTCACTCTAGTCCTGAATGACTCTAGTGACTGAGTATCCCTTATATTTTCTGGCAGGGCGTTGAAGATTTTCTTCCCAATATATTCAGGATTCAGCTCATCCTAGGATTAGTCCTATGCTGCTCAGTATGAATTTTATTTATTCATATTTTTTACAGAGAAGCACTGATTGGGAGAGAAAAACTAATGATACTCCTTGTACTATTACTTTTCCAAATTTAGATAACACTTTAAAAGTCCAAAATAGGGTTATGATTTCACTTCACTCAAAAACAACGAAAACTAAGATTTTAAATTTTACGGAAGATTGTATTCTGCGCCTTGTATTATGCTGGTGGATGTCAGCTCTTGTCTTCCATTTATTCTTCAATTAATAATAAGAGTATACAGTCGCATGATAAACATAAATACTTGGGATTGTGAGTATTCTATGTCTTATGTATAAAGGCTTACAAGAGAAGCGTGGAGGCTTTTTGAAAATGAGCCTCAGGACTCTCTTCTGGGCATGAAAAATAGACAATGCATATCCTCCCCACAGCAAAATGCCGTAGGAGAGCAATGGCTCGTAATATACCAATGCTATGCATTCACATTGTCAAGCAACAAGACCCTTGAGATTCTTCTCAGGCCAAATGTTGATGAGCTTAAGCGCTTTAGATTAAATTCTTATAAGTGATAGGCTTATTTGTTGAAATTTGTCCATGAATCTTTTGCGTAATCTGGGGTGGGAGGCCCAGAAAGAACTTAGAGCATTCATCTGAGAATATTTATGAGGGGTAGGCATATTTGTTTAAATTTGTTCATGGGTCTTTTGCACAATCAATGGGGTTGGTGACCAAAAAGAACTTAGAACATTAATCTTAGACACTTTCGGAATGAGACTCACCTTTTAGTATCATCTTTATCATCGGTATCATCGTCCATCGTGTCACTGAAAAAATTAAAAAGATTTTAGATTACTAAGCTTAATTGCATTTTTCTCACAACCGGGCACCTAACCGTAAAGTTATAATTTATAACTGACAGAATAATTTATTTAATTGAAAAAATTAAAATTATAGATCACTTTCACCATGCACCCTTAAAAAACTGATTCTTAAACAGTCTGGTGCTTAATTTGAACCAACTGAAGCAATTTACTGATTATACTATCAAGTTTTTAGGTTATGTTGCTAGCGTATAATTATAGTTTCTGAAAAGTAAATTGGTAGGTAAAAAAAGTATGCATATGACTGTATACAGTATATTCAAAAATAATGCAACTTTTGTATAAATAATATATCATCAACTTTAATATAGTTGTAATATTTACTTTCATTGTAAGGTATAACTGTAAAGCTATAACGAGAAATAACTCTAGTAAATCAGAATAATTGTTAGAATAATAATTTGTCACAAATAAAGTGAGTGTTGCCTATTACATAAATAATAACCTTTACAATAATGCATTAATTAGGATATTCTAATTTGATAGCCGCTAAATATAAAGTGACCATGAATAGCTTATTAACATAAGGAACTTCCTACCTGAAAGGTTCAAAGTGAATGTCAAGGATACTTTCAAATGACATTCATATCAGACCTGACGATAAATATTCTAATTTAATAAAACAAGCTTCGTTGAAAAATTGTAGTTGAAATAAAATATAATATATTTATTGAAGTTATTTATAAGCATAAACAAATGACAGCTTACTACGTTTATCTGATGCAAATAAACTTTACTTACTCTGACCGCCTTGTTAACCCACCACGACTCAAATAACTCATTGTGAAAAAATATTTCTCTAACAAAAGAAGAGTTGTTTAGTTTTTAATTGGATAATTTTTTTGCAGGAAATTATGCACAACTTAAATTATAGAATATATTTTCATTTCAGTTTCAGTATTCAACAGACGACTAGTGATAGACTGATTGACTGATAGTCGGAATAACAAAAAGCTGATATCAGAATTAGTCCAGTTTATCCACTACACATTTGAACAGATGGTTCCAGAAATTTCCCTAACAATGCAATGTCTATTTCTATCAAACTATTAATTAATCGTGAATTGGAGAAAATATTTCGATTTTATTCCGTATACAACGGAAATTTCATGTGATATGGTAGTCATTATAGAAAATTATAGATCAACATTATCGTTTTCTCAGAACATTCTACTGGGAGATACAAAATAAAACGATGAATTGTCCATTGAAAAATTCGACGGTAATGAGTAGTATCTGAAGCATACTCAAAAATATAGAGATCTAAGTGACAATGATCTATTAATTAATTTTTTAGTCGGAAACATACTAAATTGAGTATAAATAAGTATTGGACAGCTTCAATACAAATACCTACAAATAACCGTGACTGTGAAGATCCAGATAGACTGCGTCAGTGACAATTATTATTTCATTTCAGTTGCTGCCTGTTTTAGAACTGCTGGTGGGGAAAAGTGGCTTGTTAACCAACTCTGACAGAACATAAATGAGTCGCTCCAACAGTCTCCTCCCCATCAATGGCCTGAAGCTTGTGATATTTTCACTTCTACAAGTCATTTAAATATTTTAGTGCTATTATCCAGAAGCTCTTCTGTGTCCTTGAGTCTGCAGTATGGAACTTCCAGGTTTGAAGATTGAATTGAATTGCATGCAACAGCAAGCTGAAGACATATATTGACTGCACATTATCTGCATCTTTATGAAGAGTCGTCTGCAAATGCTCTAGGTAGTCGGAGAAGGAAATTACTTGCAGTGCTATTTTTTGCAGCAAAAGAACATCCTTGGAGGCAGAAACATGTCCCCACATGAGGAGACCATAATTGATGTGACTATAGAACAGCACATGATAAGCCATTATCAAATAATCTCTGGACACAATGTGTCTTAATTTCCGCAGAAGATGAATGACCCTGGTCAATTTGATGCAGATCTTTACAATGTGCTGATTCTATTTGAGTTTGACATCCACCCGGAAACCCGGCAACTTGAACGGGGTATTAGCCATAAGCGAGTGGTCATTTTTCATAGAACAGATGAGTAACTGAGACTTGTCCTGATTCAACTTCAATCCATGTTTTGAGAACCATACCTTTGCCTCTTGTGTGCACATTTCGTTCATTTCTTTAACCTGTTTCATGGTTCCACTTCTTGACATAATTTTGTTGTCATCTGCGAAAAGTTATATTGAGCTATTGCTGGTAGCAATGTCATTTATTAGATCTATGACTGACATCCCATTAATTTGATCTTAGTTTTTGTTATCAAGTAACACGCAATCTACCCAGCAAATGATGATCAAAAATTAAAATTACTGAATTACCCAGTAAGAACGCCATAGAATATTGGGAAGGAGTTTTGAAACAATCTGTATAGATGATAATCAAATACTAAGATACACTTTCGAAAAACTGTTTATATCTCTACTCTCTGTTCGAGAAATCTGGACTTTCCAAGGTCATCATTATCATGATACCATTATTTTCGATAGAATTGGATGATCTTTTCGGGTAATTTGCTAATTTCGTCAATCGCCTTTGGTAACACTGTATTTGTATTTTAACAGCTCTTTACAACAAAGAACAAAAATCTTCACGTGTTTCTGTTTATATTTTATTGAATAATATCAATGTTTTAAACAAAAGTTTCATTAATTTAAATGCTAAGAATAATTTGAAAAGATAATATTACTTTTTTATTATAGATATCATAATTATTTATTTGTTTTCATCATAATAGTATTCATGTAAGTATTTGTTATAGTAGCCTACTATTCATGCAAAATAAGTGTTTTAGTCTCAAGTTTTTATTTAAAATGTAATCATCAAATAGTAAAGGAAGTTTTAAAGTATTATTGTTTAGACTTGAAGTTTATTTATTGAGGCGTTTTATGGCCACCGTACCCGTCATAAAATTGTTATTCATCAATTTAGTATATTATTCTGATGACAAAATTACACAAATTAGCCAGTGGTCATTACCGGTATTCATTAATATTTATAAAATATTGTAGTAACCTAAGTTTTACTCATCTAAAAATAATTATTATTCAGTACCGTATTCACAGTAGAAATGACTTTCAGTAGGCAAATAAAAAATTAGTTTAGGCTAGCCAATATTATCTCCATTTAAAGACCTAACCTGGAGTTTTTTGCGGATGATGCCTTCATCAAATTTTTGTTGTATGTAATAAAAAGTACAATGGTGAGATAATTCTATAAGTAATCTTGGAAGTGTCATTCAGGCTTACTGGAGGTCTTATATATAGAGAAAGACCTACTGTAAAGCTCACTTACTGAATACTTCATTCCATTGTCATAACCAGAGTTCTGGATTGAATGTGTCATTAGTGGATTTGACTTGATCTTTGTCGTAGGGATTGACGTATGGGTTACGTCAGAGTAGACACTTATTCACGTTTTTCAACTTCGTCAAACATTTAAAAATATATGATTTTACAATTTTCATCAAGATGGCCATGTCTGTGAAAGTATCACATTTGTTGCTTGAGGTTCAAATGGTACTTCATACTTCAGTCCTTCGTCAATGACCAGCTTCCTGGATGGACGGCGTCTCTTTATATTCAGACCTAATTTGGTCGTCGTTGATTATAAAATATTTTAACATGAACTTGCCACAAACATTAAAGTTTTTAAAGCTAAACTAACAGATCAAGATGGTCGGTCGGATTTTGAATCAAATCACTTGAATTAAATTAAAGACTTGTCGGCCTCAAAGTATTCAGCCACAGAGTAGAATGGCATCCCACGCAGCCAGACTCTAATCCTTCCACAAAAACTTCTGTCATCCAGATCCCTCACCATGTCTGGCAGCGCGTTGAAGATCCTCTGTGCCAGTAAAGGGAAACAGTCTCTTTTCTTCTTCAATCTGCAGAAGGGTACATTAATTTTAGCTTTCCCTCTAGTATTATACGAATGCTTATCGGCTCTCCTTGTCATTGAGTGATAAATGACTTTTTATGTGTAGCAAGGAGAGCAGAATGTACTAGTTGAACACCGTATAGATACCCAGTCTGATGAAGATCGGCCGACAGTGATCAAGGTATCCTGCTGAGTCTAAAATTCTCAATGCCTTTTTCTGTTGAAGAACCACATCATTACATCCGGGCGCATGTCCCCACATCTGCAGGCCATAAATAATATGGCTGTGGAACAAGGCAAAGTAGACTTCAATAAGATGCTTCCTAGAAATAAGAGGCTTTGGACGCCTGAGTAGAAATATTACCCTGGATAGCTTCAGGCAAAGCTTGTTGGTGTGGCTACTCCAGGTGAGTCTTGAATCCAGCGTATATCCTAGTAACTTGACCTCAGTGCGATTGATGAGTTGGTTTGTACTAAGGCTACAGGTAGTCTCTTGTGTTTTGTCTTCATTTAGACTCAGCTTATTATTGGTGAACCACTGTTTGGCTAGTCCAAAAATATATGCAGCCGCTCTCTGCGCCAACACTGGTGTTCTCCATCTGGCAAAGATTGTGGTGTCGTCAGCAAACAGTAGGATGCCTCCCAGCAAACCAAGGTCATTGACCATAATCAGAAAAAGGAGGGGTCCAATCACTGATCCTTGTGGCACACCATAATTCAAATGTCTAATGTTGGAGCGATATTTGTTTTTGTAGCGCAGCGTTTCAGTTTCATCTATATGTTCAATCTCTACGAATTGCTGCCTATCTTTCAAATAGGAGGAGAACCAAGTACGCTCCTTACCGTTCACTCCCAGGGTGTTTAATGAGTCTATCAACATATCATGCCTCACACTGTCGAAAGCGCGGCTCATATCTAAGAACGTACCTATAGTTTTATCTCCCCTGTCTATAGCACTGATGATAGAATCGATGAAATCCACTCCGGCTGTTACCGTGGATTTCCCCGATCGGAAGCCATGCTGCTCCTTATCTATTAAATTATTTTTTTCCAGGTATTCCATCAATTGAATATACACTACCCGCTCAAATATCTTTGAGAAAACAGATAAAATCGATATTGGCCTAAAACATGCTGGATCCTTGACATTACCCTTTTTAAATATAGGAAATACCCGGGCTATCTTCAAAGTATTTGGAAAGTGTCCAGATATTAAGGATGAGTTTATCAAATGACTCAGGGGTTTGATAATTGCAGGTAAGACTGCTTTAACAACCGTGATTGGGATGTCGTCCGGCCCTGAGGAAAGTTTATTTTCGAAATTATTTTTATCAAGTCTGACTCAGAAATATAGTTGAATTTGAATTTAAGAGTGGAATCACAGTTTTGCTGATTGGATGTGTTTATAGGCCTATCAGGAATATTCAGTCTTACAAATTTATCTACTGCTGTCACAAAAAAGTCATTAAAACAATTACTAATGCTAGTAGGATCTTTTAGAAGATTTCCATTGTCTTCAACACACATATTTGAATGGTTATTTACTTTGATTCTACCAACTTCTGAATTTATAAGGTTCCAAGCTAATTTATTTTTATTTTTTGAAATAGAAACTTTATTGTCAAATGATCTCTGCCTACACCTCTCTATACTATGATTAAGATCTCTCTTCCTAAATTTAATCTCATTTTTCAAGTTTTCGCTTTTAGTATGTCTGTACATTTTTTCAATCTCTAACAATTCATTTCTCTTCCTATCCACCTCCACGCTCGACCATTTTCTTTTATTCGGTTGTTTCTCAGTGATGTAAAGTTTTGGAAAATTTATATTGAAATGATACAAAAAAGTTGTGATAAAAACATCATATTTTAGCATCACTGGAGACTGGTAAACCTCCATCCAATCCAATCTTAGCAGATCCATAAAAAATACATTCAAGCTACCACTGTCAAATTTCCTGTACAATTTACGAATTGGTTTTTGGTGAATAGCATTCTTAATATGAATGATCTCAAACAGCTGAGCATCATGGTCAGATATGTGAGTGATAATTCCAGAAACTCTTAAATTGTCGTTATTAATATTTGTTATAAAATTATCAATAGCTGTTTCAGATGTAGCTGTGATTCTGGTCGCAAAATCTACTTTATAAGTCATGTTGTACATTTTAAGAACATTGATGAATTTATTATACACATTATTTTTCTCTAAGACATTAATATTAATATCACCAGCCAATACAACATTCTCGTATTTATTGCACAAAATTTCCAGCAAGATTTCAAGTTTTTCAAAAAATGGTTCTAAAAAACAGTGTTGAGGCGTTCGATACAAGCATGCTAACACAAACGAGAACTTATTCATTGAAAATTGAGATAAGCAACACTCAAACTCTTTCTCGCTAGTGATCGACTGTATTGCCGGCAGGATCACAGGCTTACAATTTGAATAGATTTCATTTTGAACCAGAATCATAACTCCACCCCCCACATTTTTCGATCTACAGAATTGAGAACTTATCTGATAATGGGGTACATTCAAGCGAGTTATTTCAGCCTCTGTCATTTTATGCTCAGAGATAGCTAATATCTCAGGCTTTAGCTCCTCCAAGGTAATTCTCAACAAGTCTAAGCGTGAGGGCAAGTGTAGCACATTCTGGTGTAAAATCGAGATTCTATCATTCGCCTTTTGAGATACATTAGTAGCTGGGTGCGAGTGAGGTGTCAAATTGTCAAGAGGAACATTAATATCATTGCTAAATTCAATATAGAAGTATTGTGTTTTTTAGAAGCTTCAGTATTATTTATCTCAAAACTTTCAGACCCTGTCAGACGGGAGGTATGCGGATAATTACAATCGGAGAAGACTAATTGATTAAAATCTGAATTAGATGGGGCCCTCTCCGATGCGAGGCAGTTTAAACTAAAAAAGAATTATGTAGTGGAATAGCAGAATATGAATTTGTATTTATGAAATTACTTTGCACGCACTCAATAATACTATCACTGATCATTTGTTTACCGAACTTATTGAGATGTAAGCCATGAGTTGTATGAAATCTCCTCCCCAAATGACTCATATCAATAAACTTACAATTAGGAAACAGATTACATATTTTCTTAATAGCAATATTAGTCTCTAATCAGTTTGTTGACGCAAGACCAGTCCGCCAAATCGAAGCGATGTGGAATCGAGATCACGACGACGTTGGTTCCATAGAGAGCCACCAGACTCCTTCGTAAAGCAATCAGAACGTCCTTGGCTTCATTTCTACTGACGTCATTGGTACCCCCTTGAATCACCAACACATCATTCCCGCCAAAATCCGGCATGACATCAAGAAACCTGGCCCCCGGCTTCACAAATGAAGTGAAATTCAAGTTGCTTTTCCTCTTGAAGTGTCTTCCGACATCTCTACCCTGGCTGTCAGCGTAGTGGTGAACCGTGAGACTAGGAGTGGCTGGACTGGGTTCACACTCTTTCGAAACTACAGCATCACTATCGACATTTGAATTTGAAATGCTTGAAATTTAACTGGCTTTTGTTCTAATAGCTTCTTAGCTTCTAATGCTAAGATTTCAGAAATCGTGTCGCTATTAGTAAGTGTGAAAGACTCCAATCGAGACGTCTGATGCCGGACGACAGAAATCTTCCCAGATAGGTAAGTAGGCCTAAACGGCAATCCTCTGACGACGTTCTTCGTCATAATTCTAGCCTGAGAGGCTGAGAGGCTTGAACTCTAGTAAGAGATGAAGTAACATGTTATCATATGGAACAAGAAAGCATCAGTGGAAGCCAAGAGCTTAAACCTAGGACGCACAAGTCTAGAGCTCATGTGGGCATCACCCTCAGCAAAAAAGGGAAAAGAGAAACTTGGAGAGGCATTAAAGAAAAGCGTAACCAGAAAAACATGGATGGATGAGAAATCCTTGCTCTTGAAGACAGAAATCATGATTATTTTGAATAGCAGATCAAACCTGTTTTCAGAAAAAAAGGACTTATGTCACACAGTTCTTCCGCTAATGGAACTATCATGGATATGTCTCTACAGGCATACGTGGAGGATGTAGTTTTGATAGCCAGGAATAAAAGAGCCATACAGGAAGGATTTTTCCTACTGAACAACCAAGACAAACATAAGCACAATCGTAGAAGAAATGTCCAAGGGAATGGGAGGCAGTTTATGGTTGGAGACAGTGGCTCTGAAGAAATTGAAGAATTTAAATATCTGGAAGCTGTAATGACACTCAAAAACGAAGTGAATATTAAAGCAAAACTCTCAGCTGGGAATAGATGCCATTATGTACGGAAAAGTTCCTCAATTTCTCATACCACATTTTGGAGTGGCAGTCCTTCTACAGAGGACTACCTCCGTAAAGAAAGCCGTAGTGCATTCGTGTGACGTCAGCACAGATAGGGCTCCTACACCTGATATAGATTAGCTGAAATCAACGAATTTTTATTGGTGTAGGAGCCTTACCTGTGCTGACGTCACTCGAATGCACTAAGGCTTTGTTTACGTAGGTAGTGTACAGAGCCACATGAAACAAGCTATCTGCAGCCATCCAAAGTTACTTGTGTTTTTTTAATTGTTTTAAACTTTGACCAAGTCTTTCTGGCGACTGCCGGTCATGAACTGAATATAATTAATTACTGAATTGCCGATTTATTTCAAACATCTTGAAAGTACAAGTCTACAACACTGTCATAAGACCAGTGGTAATGTACGGTGCAGAAACCTGGGTACTGACTTGGAGGGACGGAAACTTACTCAGTGTTTGGGAGAGAAAGATACTCGGAAAAATGTATGGACCTATCTGTAGTGATGGAGAGTGGAGGTACAGCACCAACAATCAAGATATTGTAGCTGAAATAAAAGTGAGGCTTCTAAGCTGGTTGGGGCATGTGGAACGTATGGATGATTCAAAAACTGCGAAGGAATTGTTTGAATATTGGAAGAATATTGTGGGGAAGGCCAAGAATACGCTGGTTTGATGACGTCAAAATTGATTTAAGGCAGAAGATGGAGAAGAAAAGAACAAAATCGAGACGAATGGAGAGGCATACTGCGGGAGGCCAAGACCCTCAATGGGTTGAATAGCCAAGGAATAAGTATCATATGGAACAGCTAAGTGTTATTTAGACCCAACTTGTATGTCAACCCATACAATAAGGAACAATTAGTTAGGTCCACTACAGACACAGTCAATCCAGATATCTGATTATTACGTTAGTCCAGTCAATATAGACATAAAAAAGGGGGTGTGCTTGCAATTCATATTGTAGTTATGATTTTTTTAAATATATTATTTGGATACATAGAAGTCCAGACCAATTTCATGCAAAATTTCCCTGTGCTAGATACAGAGTGGCCCAAAAACCTCGTATTTTCGGTTCATTTCCCAGTTTTCAGCTATTTCCGCCAAATCTGTTAATCGGACAGAAAAATTTGCCCTTGCCTTTATTTCAGATTGAAAAATGATATAAGTTCATGAGATTATGTTCTATGAGAATCATCCGTTATGTGCACTTCATTTCAGTATTTCCTAGAGGACAGGCGCGCATAAGGACACCTCAAGGATCAAAATTTCAAACACTCATAACTTTTTCCACAATGCTCGGATCTCATCATTCGTACTACACTTTATTCTTTTCAGCTCGTCAAGGCGGTTCAAAATCATGCATCATAAGTGAAATTCGGTGAAAAAATGGAAAATTTATTGTTGAGAGTATTTCAATATACAGAAAAATGTCCTTCCATTCTATTGTTTGTTCTATATCTGTAATCAATAAATGTATAATTGTAAAAATTCTATATTCATTCAGGTAAAAATTATAATCTCAAGTCTTATTTTATTTTCTGTTTCAGGTATTTGTAAAATTTCGCAAACATGTCCAGCTCCGCTTCTGAAACTGAACATCAATTTTCTGACAATTCTTTTGATCGGACATCTTTGTCTAAATCAAATATTGATGTAGACGAATTGAACAAAATTATCGATATCGATCATGTACTGGATTTGCATGATAATCTATTGAAAAAGGACTGTGAGGTGATCAGAGTTAATAAAATACTATATTCCTATTGATAAAACTGGTGAAAGTCATGGAAACTCGAATGAAAAATGAGCTCGATTGGAAATAAGTTTCTCATTTCATTTCTTAGTAGGAAAGAAACCCTCTTGTTCTATTGGTTCCCTTCCCCCTCAACCCACTTGTTGGTTCATTTCCTTTATCAAATATTATATTTATTTGATATAGTGACAGATTTATTTCCCTTCGTGCTACTCAACTCTATTGCTCAACGTACTATTGCAACTCTGTACTATGAGGAGTTTTGTAAAAATTATATTGTTTATGGAATAAATAACAAAACAATAATTTCCAGTTATTCGCACTGCACAGGTCAAAACTCTTCTACATTATTTTTTCCGATTTAACGTAGATAAAAAACAAATCATCTCTTGAACAACTGGCGTGTAACTGCAATTATAACTTGTGTTCTTGAATCGTAGTAACTTATATTCAGGTTCATAGAAGAATACCTTCAGCCACTCTCACTCGTGAATAAATGGAGGAATTTTGGCGTAAAAAATTATTATTCGTTCCACAAATTGTGTTCTCTTTACGTTTCTTCATTTCATAAGTTGTACATTCAATTTTTTCCTAAATGTAGAAACATTCTTTTTTTTCAGAAAATTAAAGATCTGTATGTTTGTGTTGATTGGGAAGTGCCAATCTCTCACCATTCACTACGTTTCAACAAATCTTCTGAATTACAAGATGAGATGTCAGTTCATGGACAAAGTTTGAAGTTGACTTGTTTCACAGATGAAGAGGATCAGTGCTTGAAAGGCAACTGGGAATCTTTCAAAAAAGTAAGTGTCAACTAATATGTACATCCTACTCGTGGGATACTCTACAATCTCATTATTCTTAAAAATATTATTTATTCGATGAATATTCAACTCTCTGATAACTATTGATTTTAAAATCACTTTACTTGTATTGGCTACTTTTGCTCAAATTAATAAAAACACGTGTAATAAAAACTTGGAAATATTTTAACGAATAGTTTCGACCATAGGCATAGCCACCTCTAATACAAGGCCGCGGCCTACAATGTTGCAACGTCGCAGTGTAGGCCTACAATCCAATACATGATTGGTGAAAAAGATCAGCTGGTATTTTTTTAAATCTTTATCACCAATCATGTATTAGATTCTAGGCCTACACTGCGATGTTGCAATATCGTAGGCCGCGGCCTTGTATTAGAGGTGGCTATGCCATAGGTCATTTTCAAGTTGAAATAAAGTTTTTAATAAAGGTGACTACAAGTTCTTATATTTGTTTCTATTGATTCAACTATAGAAATTTAACTATTATTTTTCCAGCTCTTGAAAGTATTAATTTTTGGATTATTATTAGCGTATGACTTTGAATGATTGGGAGACCCAAGGGTAGTTCCACCTCGCCGTATATAGTCCAAAGTTCCCTAATGGGAAGCCGGACACTAAGGTTATAGTGAGCACAATTTTTGGATGAATATTCTACTCTCTGGTAACTGAGTTATTGGATAGCATAACTTATAATTCTTATTCATTCATAATTCTACCTTTATTGTATTATCATTTATCCCATCATCATCACCTAGGCTTAAAAATACTTTTAGAAAGTCGCCTTTGTAAAATAATAAATAAATAAAAACTTTAGTTGAATTAATAATACACAACCATCACTTGATCTACTCACTGTAAGTTGAAGACTGTCATCAATATTAGATGAATTTCAATATTATAACACACATTTATGCTTATTTGAGCAAAAAATCAGTGAGAATAATATTAGCTTGTATGGTTTGAGATATTATGGTATTTCTCCATTATTAAAAGAATAATTGATGATGTCAATACCACTATATTTTTTCAAAAGTGAGAATAATTTGATTGTATGGTTTGAGATGTTGTGATATTTCTCCATAATTAAGAGAATAAGACATAGATGTTGTCAATACCACTATAAAAAAGTAAATTCGTATCGCTTTTGTTGGTGGGGAGTCCCTTGCGGGAAGGTCCCACCGCCTGAATATATAATTTGAGCCGTCAATGGGCCTTACGACTGTCATACTTCAGCCGGGACCGACAGTTTAACGTGCTCATCCGATAACACGGGAATACCACTATATTTGTTCAAAAGTGAGAATAATTCTAATTTGAATTACAGAACCAGGTTTCATGTCAACTCAGTGAGAGGTTCACCTTTGTGCACACCTTTGTGATTCCTATGACGGCGTCGATTTCAATTCAACCAAGGGTTAAAAATTTACTTGATTTAATCGAGGGTTGAAAATTCGCTCCCATCGACGTCATGCGAATCGCAAGATGCTTAATCCTGGTTTAGTTGCATTCTCCCCTGATGAAGTTTAGGGTATGATCACATTCGATGCGTGTATCAAATCAGATCTTGAATGAGCCGAATAACAAAATCTGGAAAGAGCCATTGAAACACGTTGTGACTTGTCTGTAGCTGCTCACACTGAACGCAACCAAGTCCAGCAAATGCACGCGTTCAGTGTAGGTGCTCTTTCCAGATTTTGTTTCTTATCTACACGCTTTGTCTTGCATGACCACGCGTGCACTTGCACTAATACGCATCCAGTGTGGTCATACCCTACGAGTTTATCCTTGTTGATGCAACCCAGCATTTAATTTACTAAATTCGGAAACTTACTGAATCTATCAATAGAAACATGCAAAGTGAGATACGTTTCCCCAAATTTCATTTATGTTATAAAACATTTCCAATAACATATTTATTCTGCAAAAAATATTTACTGTATGTAAGAGAATATACTTCCTTTGCAGAATGCTACAACTATTTTTAACTCGCAAAAGACCCTGATGCCAGATAAGATAAAACTATTAGAATGAATTAAGTTAGTGTACAAAAATCACTGTGTAAATTAATTGAAGAACTTGAAATTAATTGTATTTCCAGGAGTACGGATTTGATGATCCAAAATATTTTCTACCCGGATATCTTAAACCAGATATTTTCAGAAATGAAGAAAAACATAAATTTGTTCAGTACTTGGGACAAGGTCTGCCCCAACGTACCTTGCGAAGTATCTACGACAGGTTCTACGAAATATATGCGGAAGAATCTGTTGGGCGGTTAGTATACAAATACATTGATCTTCATTCCATTAAACTTTAGTTTACAAATTTAATTATATTTTTTCTCAAAAAATTTCCAATTGTCAAGGTTTCACTCATGCCGATCCGTTAGCATTAAAAAATACGCTACTCTATTTTCGTGGATATGTTTTTCTCTTTCTAACAGCTGATTGACGTTTAGGGCCGGTTTCCGAGTTTAGAGCTTGGGATTTAGCTAAGTTCTAGACTTATACAGCTGGAGTCAGAAAATTTGCTTTTCGAGACGGGGCGTAGTCGCAGTCATAGTCAAAGTCACGTTTAAATTAAATTTCGAAAAACTAGAAAATTGAACACAAAATAAATGAAAGAGAAAAAAGTGTAAAGTTTCAGCCATTTTGAACTGTTAAGTAATGCTTCATTTCGTCAAGGAAAAACGTTTCCAATGATATGAATGAGAAAATAAATATATATTCTGCTGCAACTATTTACTGCGACTATGCCCCATTTTGGAAAGCCAATTTTCTGACTCCAGCTGTTTGAAGTCTAGAACTTGACTTAATCCCGAGCTCGGAAACCGGCCCTTACTTCGAAATTATGGTTCTGATTGTCTGTTTCTTCGGCGAACAGTTTCCAAACACTACACATACGGTTCTTCAACAGTTCGAAGAGCTTCACAAATTATGGATTCAACTTTGTTGAGAAAAAAGTGAGCGAGAATGTTTACGGTACGGTGTTGCAGATCTTTACAGATGATTAAAAATTTATTTAGTGTTGACAATTAATTATTGTTGTGAAATCGTGCTCTCTCATAAACTGACATTTTTTAGTATTTCATTCCTTTATGATGTTAATGTTCGAATTGCGGAATAATAATATTGTGCATGTATCTCGATTTAGCTGTAACTCCGTATTTGTACTTGTATGGCTTGTCCGTGAACTTTTATTTGTTCAATTATTGTTGTTTGTGGCCATAGACACTTCGATCAACTCAGCAAATTCCTAATTTAAACGTCTCGCATTAAAGCGATCACTCCTTAGCTAATAATCATCATATCACCTCAACTATTATTCCACATGAAACTTTATAGTATTTCATATTTGAAAGCATCTAGCATTTATTCAAAGACGGATGTCACGCAAATCCAGCGAAAATATTGCTCACTTGCCTACTGTGTTTTTTAGATTCGCATTATAGATTTATAGTTTCAGCTTAGCACATCTTTATTTATTTCATTCCACAATCACAACATCAAATTGGGCGAGAATCAACAAGATAAACACAAAACTGTTTATCTCCATAATTTTGATAAAAATAGTCCAAATTAGGTTATGTATACACTTTTATAAAAATCACAAAATTTTACTGTCCAAATACACATTATATACAAAAAACTTGTGTCTGGGTTGTTTATTTACAGTATCTCCGCTAAATTTCAAGAGTAAATAGGTGTAACATACTGTTATATACATTTTTTCTTGTTCGTAGTATCGCTGAGTTGTTTTTTATACTCGTAATACACAACAGGTCTCATTTCTACATGGGGTCTTTGTATTGGGAATTTGTTGAAGTATTATTTATTTAAAGTATTATGTCAACCTTCAAAATTCAAAATCTTAAAATCATTATTCCTGGCTCAAAAATCAAGTGACGAAGCAGTGTGTGATATTAATTTATGATCTCAAACTTTTGACAACATTAATTTTTTATCCAAATTTTTGGACAGAAATAGTACATGCTATTTTTTTATTTTTTCCTTCAATGTCATAATTATATTATGATTGTAGTATTTTGTACAGTAAATAAATAAATAGATTGCTACTACAGTGATATTCACTTCAAACTGTCAGAATTAGATGAATAGGAAACATTCATTGAATTTATTAGAAATGCTGACAGTTTTTGAATCTCACTATAAGGTAGCGTACTGCCATGCAGGGTACATTAAACGAGTTTATTTATTAATTTATTCCAAGATCAAGGCTGCAGGACTCATTTCCATTGTATTTTTCTATCACAGCAAACCATAGCAATATTTAATTACACAAGTAGGGGATTGAGTTTTCATTCTCAATGTTGTGAAATGTTGCTCACCTAATAGTTCAAACTTGGCTACTTCTCTCTCGAATTTGGATAGAATTACAAAGTCCAAAATGAGTTTAGGCCTTTCCTTACATAAAATTACCAGCCTAAAATTATTTACATGAACCAGAATTTTGAATTTAAATATGTTTAATGTCAAATTAAAAATAAATATTCACTACTATAGTGAGGTCCACGTTATAATGGCAGTGGAGAAAGATAGGAGAAAAACGTTGCCGATCCTCTGTCTTGTTAATGCCTTCTGTAGACGGTAGCTGATACAGGTTTATTGATGTAATATTAACGGTCCATTTAAAATAATCAATTATATTTTATTAAGCAAGAAATTATATTTTGCAATAATTTCATAAATAAGGTGAAATATTTTGTGAATTAATTAT
Organism: Nilaparvata lugens; assembly: GCF_014356525.2. Lineage (NCBI taxonomy): Eukaryota > Metazoa > Arthropoda > Insecta > Hemiptera > Delphacidae > Nilaparvata > Nilaparvata lugens. Next base: position 64,835,865 of record NC_052508.1, on the reverse strand, counting down.
TAATCCTTCACTTACGTGGAAGATCAGATAATTCGAGCTGTAAAATACTCACAACATCCCTACTTCCAGAAGCACAAGAAATTGAAAGTTTTATTTGAACTGCTGGGAAGGAAGAAAGTGCCTCTGATACGACGCTACAAGTTACTCACTAAAGATGGCGTAGTGGGTGGTCCTTCAGGTATGGCAGGTGGGTTGATGGTATTTCTCTTTGAATATAATTCAGGGTCCCGTGAGGGGTTGCTAATCTTCCATCGGGTGCCTCCCCAGGTGGCGGATAGGGGAATGCCTCCCAGATATAGGAGGTACCAGTGAAATAGCCGGGGTGGACCAAAACTCGGGGTGGATCAACGGCCTCGAAGGCGGATGAGGAGAAATCCCAACGGCGGAGAGGGCGGAAGAGCCTAGGGAGTAAACCCGAATCAAATCCAGGGTAGGTTACACTCTGTAAGCTGCTGTGAAAGCAAGTGCCTAGGAGAGGGCAACTCCAGAAAAACGACCCTGGTCCTCCAGGTTGGGGGTTGAGCGATGGGCCAACAACCCATTCTTGTAAAAAATCTGAAGTTACGAAAACCTACACAAGCCTCGGAACATGGATCGGAAATACCGGATTAAATATGGCTCGCAGAAAAACGAAAATGGGAATGGATTGGAAACTAGCATCTTGGAATGTGCGTACATTGTTCAGACCTGGTGCTCTGAATGGCCTGACAGATCAATTAAAAAAGTACAGGGTGGATGTGGCTGCACTTCAGGAGGTAAGATGGAGAGGATCCCACATTTTGAAGACCAAGGTCTACAACACCATACTATGCAGTGGAAATAATACTAACACCTTTGGAACTGCATTTGTGGTGCACAATAACTTACTAGGACAGCTTGTAGACTTCAAGGATATTGATGAGAGATTGTGCTCAATAAGGATAAGAGGTAGATTCTTCACAATCACACTGATCTCCGCTCATGCTCCAACAGAGGAAAGTGATGAGGATGCTAAGGATACTTTCTATGATAGGCTTGAGCAACTATACCATGAGGCCCCTGCTCATGATGTGAAAATTATTCTGGGTGACATGAATTCCAAGGTAGGAAGGGAAGAATGCTATAGACCAGCAATAGGCAAGGAGAGTTTGCATGAGGAGTCAAATGATAATGGTACACGACTTATCGACTTTGCAATCAGCAACAGAATGACTATTGCAAGCACCTGCTTCCCTCATAAAAATATACATAAGGCAACATGGAAGTCACCTGATGGTCATACACAGAACCAGATTGACTATGTTCTCATAGATAGACGGCATGCTTCAGATATAATGGATGTTAGAGCCTTTAGAGGGGCAGAGAATATCACTCTGACCACTACCTGGTGATGGCAACATGCAGGCAGAGAATATCACGACTGCATTCAATAAAAAACCCAAGAGTGACAAAATTTGACACAGATAAATTGAAGACAAGGGAAATTGCTGTGCAATATGAAGAGAAAGTAAAGCATCTATTAGCACCTGGAGAGACGGAGGGAGTCAATGATGTGGAGCGTGATTGGGAAATATTGAAAGGGGCTTTGACAAGAGCAGCAGAGGAAACATTAGGCAACATGCGACCTGTTCGGAGGGAAGAATGGTTTGACCAAGAATGCAGAGAAGCAATAAGCATGAGAAATGAAGCAAGGCAGAGAGCACTGCAAAGAGGGACCAGGAATACCAGAGAGGCGTTTGTAAGAGCCAGGACTCTGGCAGCAAACATATGTAGAGAGAAGAAACGAGCTTGGGAAAGGAGGAAGATTGAAAAGATACAGGAACAAGCCACAAACAGAAGAATGAGGGAGATGTACAGCTTGGTAAGAGAAGAAAAGAAGGGTTTCCAAGCTAGAGCAGTACTGATAAGAGACAAACATGGAAATCTGGCTGGGGACCCAGCTGCGGTTCTGGATCGATGGGCAGAATATTTTGAGAATTTGTTGAATCGCATCGGTGAGAGAGGTGGGTCCAGATTTTTGGAAGACCAACATATACAATTGCAGACCGGGAACCGGGGCTTGAAGAAGTCAGTGAAGCCATGCAGGAGCTGAAGAACAATAGAGCACCAGGCAGTGATAACATTACAGCTGAACTGTTGAAGCATGGAGGAGAGCTGGTTTTGAGAAAGGTGCATGTCCTGGTCTGTAAAGTGTGGAGGGAAGAGAAAATGCCGGATGACTGGAAAATGGCACTCCTTTGCACAATACATAAAAAAGGCTCCAAGTCGGAATGTGCTAATTACCGTGGTATTGCTCTGTTAAATGTAGCTTACAAGGTCTTTGCAAAGGTGCTAGCAATGAGGTTGGCACCTCATGCTGAAAATGCTCTTGGAGAATATCAGAGTGGTTTCAGACAGGGGAGAGCACCAACGGATCATATGTTCACTATCAGAACAATACTGCAGAAATGCTATGAATTCAATATTCCTGTCCACCAGTTATTCATAGACTACAAGCAAGCATATGATAGTGTAGACAGGATGTATATGCTAGAAACATTCCGCATACTGGAGATTCCAGATAAGTTGGTGCGCCTTGTGAACATGACATTGACAGGAACCAAAAGCAAAGTTAGTATCGCTGGTCAAAGTTCTCAAGAGTTCGGCATTGAGAGGGGTCTGAGACAGGGAGATACTCTGTCAGGCACTCTGTTTAACCTTGTCTTGGAAAGAGCAGTCAGAAATATAGGTTTGAATGCTGGAGGTACACTGCTTCCTAGAATGGCACAGTGCCTAGCATACGCAGATGATGTAGACATCTTAGCCCGAAGGGAGGAGGATCTGATTGAAAGTTTTAGAAAATTGGAGGAAGAGTCAAAAAAAGCAGGTTTGGCAGTCAATGGAAGTAAGACTGTGTACATGAGGATGACTAGAGACCAGAGAAGGATACCTGAAGAGCTCGCACTGGAAGGACATCGTCTTAAAACAGTAGAATGTTTTAAGTATCTTGGATCCCTGATCACTAACAAAAATGAAAATCAAAGAGAGATTGAAAGCTGGAAGTAGGGCATACTTCAGCCTACAGAAAATCCTTAGATCAAGACTGTTAAGCTGGAGAAGTAAAATTGAAATTTATAGGACAGTTCTGCGACCAGTGGTGATGTATGCTTGTGAAACATGGGTGTTGACAAGTTGTGATAAGATGCTGTTGAATCGATGGGAGAGAAATATCCTAAGAAGAATTTATGGGCCAGTGTTGGAGGCTGATAGGTGGCGACTCAGAAAAAATGATGAGCTCTATAATCTGTATGGGCAACCTAGCATTGTTACTGAAATTAGAAGAGCACGTATTCGTTGGTTGGGCCATGTGGAACGTATGCCGGAAACCCGTACAGCACGTATGTCTCTGTATCAGCAACCAGGGGGACGAAGAAAGCGAGGCCGACCATGCAAGAGATGGTTGGACGACGTGGAGGCAGACCTTCAATCCTTGGGCGTAAGAAGGTGGAGACAGCGAGCACAGGACAGAGATGCATAGAAAAGGCTTGTGGAGGAGGCCAAGGCTCTTCAAGGGCCGTAGAGTCAATGAGTAGTAGTAGTATAATTCAGGGTAATTTAACTCTCTGTTGCACGCTCACCTTATTGCAGTTAGAATAATAACAGAACAAGAGAGCAGTTACAGGAATAAAATTCTGGCTTGAAGCAACTGAATTTAAAAAAAAATGAATAAAGCAGTAGAGAAGGATTGGGAGATTGAGGAAGCTTTTTTGCTCGAAATCCCCCTCCCCCCTCTCCCCCTCGTCCATCCCTCCTCCCCTTCCCCCCGCCTGTAGGGCGGGGGGTGTTCTAAAAATAGATTTCCCCTTCCCCCTGTCCAGTGGAGGTGAGGGGGATAGAGAGAGAGGGAGATATATCTTTCTCTCTCTTTCTAAAAATAGATTTCCCCTTCCCCCTGTCCAGTGGAGGTGAGGGGGGTAAGATATCTCTCTCTCTCTCTCTCTCTCCAGGTGAGGGAAAAAAAATTTCCCTTTTAGGAGGAAAAATTCCCTCTCTCTCTACTGTCAAATTGAAGTGAATCCATATTTCTACATCTAATGCTATGCTGACAGATTGAGGTGAATGATAGATGTGGGGAAAAAATCTCTTTGAGAGGGAAAAATTCCTTTGGTGTCAAATTAAAGTGAATTCATATTTCTACATCTAATGCTATACTGACAAATTGAAGTGAATCCATTTCACTCTACTACGATGACAGGTTCAAGAGATAGAGATCTCCTTCTTTTACTCGTGCCATCTCTTTCCCGCACCCTTTCCGAAAGGAAAGGAGATAAGAATCAATTGAGAAATTCTTTCTACATCTAATGCTATACTGACAAATTGAAGTGCATCCATTTCGCTCTAATGATATACTACGATGACGGGCTCAATTGATCCTTATCTCTTTCCCACACCCTTCTTTATTACGAACGCTGAGTAAAGGAAGAATGTTATACTAATGTTATACGCTGCCTTCGCTTCTCACAAGCAGCATTTCTTCTTTTACTCGTCACATCTCTTTCCCGCACCCTTCTTTATTACGAAAGCGAGTAAAGGAGACAAGAAGTAACTATCTTCCATTTTGATCGATCGTTCCTATACTGTAGTAGTGAAACGTTTCTCACCAGCATTACGAAAGGAAGGAATCTAGTATAAGTTTTATAATGGGAACATATCACCTCTTTAGAGTAAAGTGACACGTGCATTCGCTCGCGCGTGCCTCACATCTGCTCTGCTCCCTGTGAGGTCCCTTGCTAACTCCAATATCTCCTGCATTGAAAACCGTTGCATGAAAAAATCGATTTATGTGACAAGTGTTTAGTCGTTAAAGTTACTTCACACAACCTTCTTCAAGATTTATCAATATAGTCAAAAATGACTAGGGTGAAAACTATAGGTGTTGAAGTTCACTCGCACAACCTTTTTCAAGATTTATTGATATGCTCAAAAATGTCAATCATGGTGGTCTAGACTGAAATTTGAAACTATAGGTGTTGTCTCACTCAACCTTTAAAAGATTTATCGATATACTCAAAAATGTCAATCATGGTGGTCTAGACTGAAATTTGAAACTATAGGTGTTGTCTCACTCAACCTTTAAAAGATTTATCGATATACTCAAAAATGTCTAGACTGAAACTATAGGTTTTGTCTCTCTCACACATGTGTTTATACAATCAATCACACTCGTCTAGACTGAAACGTTCACTCTCTCACACTCAACTCAAGATTTTATGTTTTCGGCGCCAATATAAAGTCTTTATATTTGACCAAATCCATTTTTTCTGTAATAATTTGTACTACCTGATGTTCGTTAAGCCCATGATCCTTTGCTTCAATCCAATTCATATGGAAAGAAACTTCGGCATATTTTGATACTATGTCCAGGGCCACTCTGTGGATAAATAAGCTTAGGTAGTCAATGAATGGGGCCGAACATTGTAGTCTCATGACAGCACCCTCTTCCGAATTTTTAATTGCCTCAGCTATTTCATCACGAACGCTTTTCACAGCGTCTGCCATCTCATTTTTCTTAATAAAATCTCCAATATCATTTTTAGTTGCATACTTTTCTGCAATTTGATTAATCAGAATAGCAATAGCATCTTTTGTAATAAACTGCTCAATACCCTCCATAATATTAGCTTTTATTGCACTCGCCATTTCAGATAATCGTTTTTCAAACTCTTCCTTTGTTAATGAAGAACTAATCAATTTCTGCAAAGTAGATTCTAAATATTGCTTATCAATTCCCGATGGGTGTGTTTCATTTACTTTAGTAAAAATTTCTGTACTAAGTTGTTTCAATTTAGTATTGAGATAGTTTCTGTCCAGCACCTCCAAATTCTTAATTTTATCTGATACGGCTTTTAATTTTTCATCTAAATAAGCCTTATCAACTTTATCGTTGTTAATACTGAGCAACTGAGATGAAAAGCTGTCTGTTAAAGTTTTCACTTCTCCTAAAGCACTCTCTAGAGTTTGAGTTCTCTCTCCAATAGCTTTATCGATATTAGTACTGAAATTTTGTAAGGTGCTTAGAATATGTTCTCTTTCAATTATGCTCACTCCAATATTCTTTGTATTTTCCGAAACGAGTTTGGTTATTTGCGAATCTAAATAAAATTTCACAGCTTCGCTGATTCCTTGCTGATTTATCGATTCGATTATCTTCTGTGTTATTGAGTCAATATCACACGTAAGACTAGCTCCGCTAGGTGTATCAATTCGTCCGAATCGATGTAGAGTCATCGTGACACTAAACAATTAATTTTGCTTCTTTTAGCTCTTCAATTATACTCGCGATTTCCACATCATGCCCACTGTTCCCACTAGCTTTTGAGGAATAGAGTAAATTTAATCTTTCCACTAATTCGTCAAAATTATCAAAGTATTGATAAATTCTATCATGAGAATTATTTTTTGCAAATTTCAATAAACCCCAACCCTTCTTTTTACTAATTTTTTTACTGGGAAATAACTTTTGAATCATTTGCGATTTAATTCCCTGATTTCGTTTAACATAGCCTCTTCGATCTAAATGTATACCTGTAAGTGTTAAGATTTTTTTATACTTATCCAGATCTCTTTGATTATAAAGATTTGAGTTTGGTCTCGCACTGAATAATAACTCAAGTAGACCGTGTGTTAATCGAAATCTTTCACTATCAATATCTATATAACCGTCAACAAATATTACTTGCTGATTACCAATATAATACACGTCATCTTTAGAATTATATGAAATTCCATAACTGATTGAATTATTCTGTTTTTCCGCATGAAACGTTTTTAGATATTGTGACAGCACATCGTCGTTTCTGCTAGAACCAAGTAAACTGTTTTCAAATTTAGTCGAGCTTAAAAAATTGTCTGCTGAACTCTCATAACTCTGTTCATCTCCCTCCTCATTATCATCAATTTCCATACTCTCCTCTTTTACTTGTTCCTTTTTTGGTTTTACATCAGAGTGTGAGAATTTGTTTTTTCCCAGTTCAATTATGGGCTCTATCAACGGGGAGAGCGTTTTCCTATTATATTCCTCCGATCGCTTTTCAAAATTGACTAAGCTTTTATGCTTCTCTCTAATTACTTTTCTCAATTTCTTAATCTTTTCGATTAAACCAACCTCCTTTCTATTCAGCTTCCTGCTGTATGACAACATGACTGCACAAAGAATTAATCTCTACTGAACGGTAAGAAACGTATCGAGCGAATCTCGGTACTTCCCGCTATTAATTCCACACTCGGTCATAATAGTTAGAAAATTATGAGGTTTACGATTCCAAACTGTATGACAAAGTTTAACAAAATCTTTATAAGGAATATCTGCTCCAACATGATCTCTGTGAATTAATTTCAGACTCAATAAATCTACCTTGAAGATTATAATCATATTTGCGTTGTCCCTAGTGAAATGTTTCTGTGTGGCCCCATAACTCTGAATTAAATATGCAGTGTCAATATTACGATGTCGACCCATGGTAAAATATTCTCTTATTTGAGGTACGTGATTAAGTTGGAAGTCATCGAAAATGACAAGAGAAAATTGTTGTATTTTGTTGGGGTGAGCTATAGATTCCAAATTGCTGTTTATATGAAATTCAATACCCTTCATTTTTGAAAAGACTTTTCTCAAAAACAAGTACTTATCTTGATACTCGCTCTTCGTGTGCAAGTATATAGTTTTAAATCTCAACCCATTCTTTGAAAAAATTAAATTAAATAGTAAATTGGTCTTGCCACAACCTGAAGAGCCTATTATAAGGATCCTTGCATTATGTGGTAATAACTTACCATTTTTACACCATGTTGGCATTTCTTTCTCTCTTATAACATTGTCGAAATTTACTATCGGAATCATGTTAGTCACGTGTACAGCATGCGATCTGATAAGGAACTGATAAGTTATCAAGGAGGAAGAGGTTGTGCACTAGACACCATAGCTTATCACATCGGGATGCAAGCGCTCTCCCCTTTCAATGCACTGATAGAAGTTTCTCACCCGCCCTCTCTCTCTCCCGCACCCTCTTCACGAGAACGCTTGAGCCTTAGCAAATAAAACTTCAGATTAAAATGAAACTGAGAAGCATTTTTTGATAGAGACGTATTATATTTACACCAAATCATTGTCATATTTTTACACTGAATGGAATGTATTTGCAATAGATTAACAATAGATTATTTACAATAAATGTACGTGATATTTACAATAAATTTACATGATATTTACAATAGATTACAAAAGATTATTTTTCATCTAATAGTTGATCCTTACTAATATAACTAGGTGTTGAAAACCCAATCCATTTCACTAGCAGTCCTTTTTTATCACGTTTTAATATTTTTTCAATCAAATACACTTGTCTCTCCGATTCATTTAATTGTGTTTTTTTAATTTCTTCTGCATAAAACCTACCACTAATTACTTCTCCGTTTAGATCTCGCAAGCTATACGTTACAGGTTGAGAAGGAAATATAGAATGAATTACAAAATACTCTGCGCTCCAGTTTATGTTATAAGATTTATCGAAAAGAACCCTTTTCTTTGAGATTCGTACAACATCTCCTAGCTTAAATTTCGGTTTTGAATTTTTCAATTTATATCGTCTATTGAATGCAGAATTCAATGACATTAAAACATGATTACGATCTTTTTTCCTCACATCTTCAGGTTTCATTCTAATGGATGAATGCATTGTTGCATTATAATCTCGAACTAAACTGTCTAGTTGTGATGACCAGTTTTTGGTTCCATGTTCAGTTAAATATCTATAAATTTTTGCTTTAAGTGTTCTATTAAACCTTTCAACTATGGAGGCTTTCTTATCAGTAAAAACATGATAATGTTTAATACTATATCTATCTAATAATGCTTTAACTTTTAAATTAAAGAATTCTGTTCCTTGATCTGTTTGGAACAGCTTAACTCCTTTATTTTTAGAAATAATTGGCTCGAGAGTGTTAAATACAGATTGGCTTGTCTTGTCTTTTAATGGTACACAATATGCAAATTTTGAAAAACAATTAATAACAGCTAAGATATATTTGTAACCCTTATTAAAACGTGATAAACTTGTCATCTCAATGAGATTGGCTTGAAGCAAGTCTTTTTCACTTTTCAACTCATATTTGCGAGTGGGATAGTTCACACGCGGCACGCTATGAAGCTCTAAAGCTAACTTAGATCTAATAATATTCATGATATTTACAACAGACAAATCAAAATCAGTGGTGTTGGATGATTGTCATGGGACATACTGATCAATCACTTAGAGTGTTGAGACTATAATGACCGAAAGGGAGAGTATCAACACCATTCTCAGCAATATACCTCTTATCATCATAAGGGCTCAAACAGATTTTTGCACATTCAACCTGATACATGGTGTGATTATACGATCTTAACATATTAAATTTTTCTACATGTTCACTACGTTCAAACAATGATTTCATATATAAATTAAAATTAAGCTTTCTACATTTTACTCCGCTCTGTACACCCTTTGCTATACATTTATTTACAAGTTCTTTATTCTCGTTACAAACTAAATATGAGTAAAGTTTGGATCTAAGTCCGAGAAATCTATGGACAGGCTTTGACCCGGTCTCATCCTTGAACTTTCCTACAACTTTATTCCTCTCCATGGAAAAGCAAGGGTGGGAAGGTGGATAGTTAGAAGTATCGAAAAGGGACAAATTTTCTCTAATCAACTGATACACATCTTCGACTTTAAGGTTTAGAAGAAAACTGTCGGTGTCAGTCATGCACAGTTCTATACGATCCCACGGTATAATTTTTTGTAATTTACAATAGAAAAAATCGTACATATGGAATTTACTCAACTCCAGTACACTGAAGCCGTAATAGACAGGCTTGTTCATTTTAAGTTCCAACTTACGAGAGAAAACCGCGATCACGTTCGGACTAATTATTTGCCAGCGTTT